>NC_057814.1:174887281-174923427 GCF_018294505.1 Triticum aestivum
TATCTATCTTAGGGTTCAGGGTGGGGGCGGGGGGGGCTAGAGGGCTGGCCGGGGTGGCGGCGGACCGGCGGTGGGGAGTTGTTTCGGGGCGGCGAGGCGGTGCTGGGGCCGGCAGTTCGGCCGGTGGTGGCTGGCGGCTTAGGGGGGTGCAGGTTGAAGATGAACTGCAGGCCCTCCCTAAACTACTCCCTCTGTTCCGAATTACTTGTCGCAAGTATGGATGTATCTATATGTATTGTACATGTCAAGTGCCTCTCTGCTACCATTGCGTTCAGTTTCGACAGTAACATTCAGATTCCACGGTAAATTTCAGTTTCGACAGTTAAGTTCAGAGTCAACAGTTTTTACCTCATCTGTTGTAGTCAGGTGGTTTTTGGTGATGTAATTTTACATCTATTTTACATCATCTATTGGAGATGCTATTAGAATCCCACTTGAGATTGATGATGTCTGTCTTGTGCTGCTTCAGCCTTGACGTCTTATGGCTCATAGGAGCTTCTCCAATGACAGAACGATCCATCACAACAGAGCAGTGCCCTGGACGCCGTCTACATATTCCTCAGATCTTCCTCCACACCTCCGACAGCCACCTCTGCCTCAACTGCTTCAGCGACCAACCCAATGATACTGAGGTCGACATGGCTACGGCAAAGAGGTCGTACACTTGTTGCATCACTTATTACTATGCATTCATGTCGATCCATTAGGGCTATTTTAGTTCAATGGAAAAACATAGCAATAGGGAATTTTCCAATGGCACTACTATTCAATTATTCATGCATTTTGTTGAAAGGAATGAAGCAAAACATCCACCTGGACCTACTTTTCAAAATCATATGCATGAAAACAAGACACAGTGCATTAGTGGCAGAATAACATTCTAACTGTACACGCTTTCATATGGTTTCACTTTATTTTTGCCATGTTTCTTTGCATTCCTCTGCTCTTCCAATTCATGTAAACCAAACACCCAAGGTGACAGAAATCCTGTGTTTACAAATGCTCTGTTTACCATGTGCATTCCTATCCTATTCCGGTGTTTTTCCTATCCCTGCGTTTTAGAATCATGCAAGCCAAATGAGCCCTTACAGAATTACTTCAGTTACAGGTAGGTGTCGAAGGGAACTTTGTGTGGTTTGTCCTGCTCCTGCCGCGATGTCGTCCACCTCACCTGACCTGCTCCATCGATAGAAACATCCACCAAACCAGACATCACGACTCCTGACCTTCTTTCGCCGCCTCAGATCTCCTTCCCTACCGCCGACACCCACCGCAACAGCATCACCATCATCGACTCAGCAGATGAACCTGAGGAGTACACTGGTGCACAAGAGAGGCTGCACTCTTTTGTTTCTGCTTATGTTATGCATTGCTTAAAATTACCTGCTACTTTATCGTCCTGTTCACCTCTTGGACTCCAAGTCAGGTCCAAATTAATGTTCAAACTTGAGTTCTAAATTAGTTGTGGGGCACATATCAAGGAAGCAATGAATAGTATCTCTGTCTAATATCTGGTTCACCTAGGGTATGCCTATGTTGTTCATCTTGGGTGGGAAACAAATAGTAAAGCAATCATCATCTGTCTTTTTATTAAATTAAAGCAATCATCAGCCTGCTATCATTATTTTTGGATCCATCCACTGGTTGTTACCTGATACGTCTCCAATGTATATATAATTTTTTATTGTTCCATGCTATATTATATTCTGTTTTGGACATTATTGGGCTTTATTTTACACTTTTATATTATTTTGGGACTAACCTATTAACCGGAGGCCCAGCCCAGAATTGCTGTTTTTTGCCTGTTTCAGAGTTTCGCAGAAAAAGAATATCAAACGAAGTCCAAACGGAACGAAACCTTCGGGAACGTGATTTTGGGAACGAACGTGACCCAGAGGACTTGGACCCTACGTCAAGACATCAACCAGGAAGGCACGAGGTAGGGGGCGTGCCTACCCCCCTGGGCGCGCCCTCCACCCTCATGGGCCCCACGTTGCTCCACCGACGTACTTCTTCCTCCTATATATACCTACGTACCCCCAAAGTACCAGATACGGAGCCAAAAACCTAATTCGACCGCCGCAACCTTTTGTACCCGTGAGATCCCATCTTGGTTCCTTTTCCGGAGCTCCGCCGGAGGGGGCATCGATCATGGAGGGCTTCTACATCAACACCATAGCCTCTCCGATGATGTGTGAGTAGTTTACCTCAGACCTTTGGGTCCATAGTTATTAGCTAGATGGCTTGTTCTCTCTTTTTGGATCTCAATACAATGTTCTCCCCCTCTCTTGTGGAGATCTATTCGATGTAATCTTCTTTTGCGGTGTGTTTGTTGAGACCGATGAATTGTGGGTTTATGATCAAGTTTATCTATGAACAATATTTGAATCTTCTCTGAATTCTTTTATGTGTGATTGGTTATCTTTGCAAGTCTCTTCGAATTATCAGTTTGGCTTGGCCTACTAGATTGATCTTTCTTGCAATGGGAGAAGTCCTTAGCTTTGGGTTCAATCTTGCGGTGTCCTTTCCCAGTGACAGTAGGGGCAGCAAGGCACGTATTGTATTGTTGCCATCAAGGATAACAAGATGGGGAATATCATATTACATGAGTTTATCCCTCTACATCATGTCATCTTACTAAAGGCGTTACTCCATTCTTTATGAACTTAATACTCTAGATGCATGCTGGATAGCGGTCGATGTGTGGAGTAATAGTAGTAGATGCAGGCAGGAGTCGGTCTACTTGTCTCGGACGTGATGCCTATATACATGATCATACCTAGATATTCTCATAACTATGCTCAATTCGATCAATTGCTCAACAGTAATTTGTTCACCCACCGTAATACTTATGCTCTCGAGAGAAGCCACTAGTGAAACCTATGGCCCCCGGGTCTATTTTCCGTCATATTAATCTTCCAACACTTAGCTATTTTATTGCCTTTTATTTTACTTTGCATCTTTATCATAAAAATACCAAAAATATTATCTTATCATGTCTATCAGATCTCACTCTCGTAAGTGACCGTGAAGGGATTGACAACCCCTTTATTGCGTTGGTTGCGAGGATTTATTTGTTTGTGTAGGTGCGAGGGACTCGTGCCTGGCCTCCTACTGGAGTGATACCTTGGTTCTCAAAAACTGAGGGAAATACTTACGCTACTTTGCTGCATCACCCTTTCCTCTTCAAGAGAAAACCAACGCAGTGCTCAAGAGGAAGCAAGAAGGATTTCTGGCGCCGTTGCCGGGGAGTCTACGCAAAATTCAACATACCAAGTACCCATCACAAACCCTTATCTCCCGCATTACATTATTTGCCATTTGCCTCTCGTTTTCCTCTCCCCCACTTCACCCTTGCTGTTTTATTCGCCCTCTCTTCTCTGCTTGCCTCCCTCTTTCCTTTTTTTGGCTCCTCGCACTTTTTGCCATTATGTCTGAAATTGGGGAAACTATCATCGATATGGACAATAGTAATAACATGGAAAATCCTGATGCTTCTGCTGAAGAACCCCTTATCTTGCATACAAAAAAATTCCGAGTTGGTAGTGGTAATATTATTGGAAAAGGGGTTATTCAAGATTTCTTTACTTGTGTTGGTGCTTTGCCTTCTATGGGTAGTTCTATTCTTCATAGAACTAGTAGCCTTGCGGATGCATCGCCATGCTTGTAGTTGAACTTGAAAGACAATTTATGCACATGCACCCTTGCATACAAAGGATTTTCCTAGAATTTTCTAATATTGAGCATTCTTCTGTTAAGCGTGTCGCTACTATCTTTTTGGCTCATGAGTTCAGATTTATTATAAAAGAGGCCAAAGAAATCTTTGCGCATTATAGGGTGGATGCTGGCCGTCCTCCCATAGAAACTATCCTATTTGATCAAGAGGAAATAATGCGTTTTCAATCTCTAGACTATGTTGCTTTTAATGAGAACCTTAGAAAAAAGGTTCCTACCAATGTTCTAGTTGATAAAATTTCTGAACTTAATAATATTTTTCTATTCGAAATAATGAGCTAGGATATTCTCTCGAGTATAGGCTCACAAAGTTCTGTCAAAAGAATGCTTATAGTGATGAATTGGTTGTGCAATACGAAGGGCCGAAGGAGGAACCTATACCTCCTAAAGTTGATCTTGGGGACTTCTGTCCCATTAAATTTAGCCCTTTTGATTACTTTTGCTTGCCTCAAAGGAAACTTGCTGCTGAACGTAGAGAATATGAAATGAGTTATAATGATTTATCCTATTACTATGGCAATACCTAGATCTATCCTTGCTTTTATGCCTAGCTAGGGGCGTTAAACGATAGCGCTTGTTGGGAGGCAACCCAATTTTATTTTTACTTTTTTTGCTTTTTGCTTCTGTTTAGGAATAAATATTTGATCTAGCCTCTGTTTAGATGTGTTTTTATGTTTTAATTAGTGTTTGTGCCAAGTTAAACCTATAGGATCTTCTTGGATGATAGTTATTTGATCTTGCTGGAAATTCCAGAAACTTTCTGTTCATGAAAATAATTGTTAAAAATCACCAGAACGTGATAAAATATTGATTCCAATAGCTGCTGATCAATAAAAAATTATCTAGGTCGTCCTATTTTGGCTGAATTTTTGGAGTTCCAGAAGTTTGCGTTAGTTACAGATTACTACAGACTGTTCTGGTTTTGATTCTGTTTTTCGTGTGTTGTTTGCTTATTTTGATGAATCTATGGCTAGTAAAATAGTTTATAAACCATAGAGAAGTTGGAATACATTAGGTTTAACACCAATATAAATAAATAATGAGTTCATTACAGTACCTTGAAGTGGTGTTTTGTTTTCTTTCGCTAACGGAGCTCACGAGATTTTCTGTCAAGTTTTGTGTTGTCAAGTTTTCAAGTTTTGGGTGAAAGATTTGATGGATTATGGAACAAGGAGTGGCAAGAGCCTAAGCTTGGGGATGCCCATGGCACCCCAAGATAATCTAAGGACACCTAAAAGCCAAATCTTGGGGATGCCCCGGAAGGCATCCCCTCTTTCATCTACTTCCATCGGTAACTTTACTTGGAGCTATATTTTTATTCACCACATGATATGTGTTTTGCTTGGAGCGTCTTGTATTATTTGAGTCTTTATTTGTTAGTTTACCACAATCATCCTTGCTGTACACACCTTTTAAGAGAGACACACAGGATTCGGGAATTTTTAGAATACTCTATATGCTTCATTTATACTTTTTGAGTTATATAGTTTTGCTCTAGTGCTTCACTTATATCTTTTAGAGCACGGTGGTAGATTTGTTTTATAGAAACTATTGTTCTCTCATGCTTCACTTATATCTTTTTGAGAGTCCTATAGAATAGCATGGCAATTTTCTTTAACTAAATATCATGAGAAATTTGATACTAGATAATTGTTTTGAGATATAAAGGTGGTAATATCATAGTTGTGCTAGTTGAGTAATTGTGGGATTGAAAAATACTTGTGTTGGAGTTTGTGATTCCCGTAGCATGCACGTATGGTGAACCGTTATGTAACAAAGTCGGAGCATGAGGTATTTATTGATTGTCATCCTTTGTGTGGCGGTCGGGATCGCGCGATGGTTAACTCCTACCAACCCTTCCCCTAGGAGCATGCGTAGTAGTACTTTGCTTCGAGGGCTAGTAAATTTTTGCAATAAGTATATGAGTTCTTTATGACTAATGTGAGTCCATGGATTGTACGCACACTTACCTTTTCGCAATTTTGTAGCCTCTTCGGTACCGTGCATTGCCCTTTCTCACCTTGAGAGTTGGTGCAAACTTCGCCGGTGCATCCAAACCCCGTGATATGATACGCTCTATCACACATAAACCTCCTTATATCTTCCTCAAAACAGCCACCATACCTACCTATTATGGCATTTCCATAGCCATTCCGAGATATATTGCCATGCAACTTTCCACCGTTCCGTTTATCATGACACACTTCATCATTGTCATATTGCTTTGCATGATCATGTAGTTGACATCGTATTTGTGGCAAAGCCACCATTCATAATTCTTTCATACATGTCGCTCTCATTGCATATCCCGGTACACCGCCGGAGGCATCCATATAGAGTCATATTTTGTTCTAAGTATTGAGTTGTAATTCATGAGTTGTAAGTAAATAAAAGTGTGATGATCATCATTATTAGAGCATTGTCCCAAGTGAGGAAAGGATGATCGAGACTATGATTCCCCCACAAGTCGGGATGAGACTCGAGACTAAATAAAAAAAAGGCCATAAAAAAAGAGAAAAGGCCCAAAAAAATGAGAGAAAAAGAGAGAAGGGACAATGTTACTATCCTTTTACCACACTTGTGCTTCAAAGTAGCACTGTGATCTTCATGATAGAGAGTCTCTCGTTTTGTCACTTACATATACTAGTGGGAAATTTCATTATAGAACTTAGCTTGTATATTCCAATGATGGACTTCCTCAAAATGCCCAAGGTCTTCGTGAGCAAGCAAGTTGGATGCACACCCACTTAGTTTCTTTTTGAGCTTACATACACTTATAGCTCTAGTGCATCCGTTGCATGGCAATCCCTACTCCTTGCATTAACATCAATTGATGGGCATCTCCATAGCCCGTTGATTAGCCTTGTTGATGTGAGACTTTCTCCCTTTTTGTCTTCCCACATAACCCCTACCATTACACCTTATTCCACCATAGTGCTATATCCATGGCTTGCGGAATATTTTGTGTGGGGAAGATGGAGCATAGCCAGACTATATGATTTTGTAGGGATAACTTGCTTTGGCTATGTTATTTTGATAAGACATAATTGCTTGGTTAGCATGCTTGAAGTATTATTGTTTTTATGTCAACATTAAACTCTTATCTTGAATCATATTAAATCTGAACATTCGTGCCACAATAAGAAGAATTACATTGAAATTATGCTAAGTAGCATTCCACATCAAAAATTCTGTTTTTATCATTTACCTACTCGAGGACGAGCAGGAATTAAGCTTGGGGATGCTTGATACGTCTCCAACGTATCTATAATTTTTTATTGTTCCATGCTATATTATATTCTGTTTTGGACGTTATTGGGCTTTATTATATACTTTTATATTATTTTTGGGACTAACCTATTAACCGGAGGCCCAGCCCAGAATTGTTGTTTTTTGCCTATTTCAGAGTTTCGCAGAAAAAGAATATCAAACGAAGTCCAAACGGAATGAAACCTTCGGGAACGTGATTTTCGAAACGAACGTGATTCAGAGGACTTGGACCCTACGTCAAGACATCAACCAGGAAGGCACGAGGTAGGGGCGCGCCTACCCCCCTGGGCGCGCCCTCCACCCTCGTGGGCCCCACGTTGCTCCACCGACGTACTTCTTCCTCCTATATATACCTACGTACCCCCAAACTACCAAATACGGAGCCAAAAATCTAATTCCACCGCCGCAACCTTCTGTACCCGTGAGATCCCATCTTGGGGCCTTTTCCGGAGCTCCGCCGGAGGGGGCATCGATCACGGAGGGCTTCTACATCAACACCATAGCCTCTCCGATGATGTGTGAGTAGTTTACCTCAGACCTTCGGGTCCATAGTTATTAGCTAGATGGCTTCTTCTCTCTTTTTGGATCTCAATACAATGTTCTCCCCCTCTCTTGTGGAGATCTATTCGATGTAATCTTCTTTTGCGGTGTGTTTGTTGAGACCGATGAATTGTGGGTTTATGATCAAGTTTATCTATGAACAATATTTGAATCTTCTCTGAATTCTTTTATGTATGATTGGTTATCTTTGCAAGTCTCTTCGAATTATCAGTTTGGTTTGGCCTACTAGATTGATCTTTCTTGAAATGGGAGAAGTGCTTAGCTTTGGGTTCAATCTTGCGGTGTCCTTTCCCAGTGACAGTAGGGGCAACAAGGCACGTATTGTATTGTTGCCATCGAGGATAACAAGATGGGGTTTATATCATATTGCATGAGTTTATCACTCTACATCATGTCATCTTGCTTAAAGAGTTACTCTGTTCTTATGAACTTAATACTCTAGATGCATGCTGGATAGCGGTCGATGTATGGAGTAATAGTAGTAGATGCAGGCAGGAGTCGGTCTACTTGTCTCGGACGTGATGCCTATATACATGATCATACCTAGATATTCTCATAACTATGCTCAATTCTATCAATTGCTCAACAGTAATTGGTTCACCCACCGTAATACTTATGCTCTCGAGAGAAGCCACTAGTGAAACCTATGGCCCCCGGGTCTATTTTCCGTCATATTAATCTTCCAACACTTAGCTATTTTATTGCCTTTTATTTTACTTTGCATCTTTATCATAAAAATACCAAAAATATTATCTTATCATATCTATCAGATCTCACTCTCGTAAGTGACCGTGAAGGGATTGACAACCCCTTTATTGTGTTGGTTGTGAGGATTTATTTGTTTGTGTAGGTGCGAGGGACTCGTGCCTGGCCTCCTACTGGATTGATACCTTGGTTCTCAAAAACTGAGGGAAATACTTACGCTACTTTGCTGCATCACCCTTTCCTCTTCAAGGGAAAACCAACGCAGTGCTCAAGAGGTGGCATTACCATCACTCTAAATTTCCGTGTGCTCTCCTTACATAATCTCACCATATTTTTTTTCGTATGCATGTCAGATATTGTACACAGTCATGCTGAACATGTTGAGAAAAAGAGAAGAGTTTTGCGCGGCAATACAATGTCATGCAGACATCGCTCCATGGTGGGTTCAATGGCAAACCCTCCCCACCCCTCTCCAGACTATAATCCAGAGGAAGATATTTGTTCTGAGGCGGATTCAGACGCCGTTGACCACTCCTATTTACCCCCCAAGGTGTTTGTTCTACCTTGGCATGATGATGTTAGTCATATCATGCATATGTTGCCTTGCAGTGCCTACTTTTGACATCATATATGTCATCTACTTTGTTTAGACATGTTCTGTAATGCCACCTGTTTAGTTTGTATATCATATATGGGAATTATGCAGTCTCATGTCTTTTAGCCAGCCATAATATATGTGAAATGTGCAATGCCATCCTGTTTAACCAGGCATCATATATTTCAATGATATCTTGCCCATCCTTTTCTTCATTACATTTCCATTTGTCGACAATGTTTGTACATTAAACTACTCTTCCTGTGAATCAGCCATTTGGGTGAGAGATTGAAAAATCTGGAGTGAAAACAAGGCCTTCAGAGCAGACAGTGCTACCTGTCGAAGCAGATCTCTTGTTGGGTCCCAATAGCTCCTCAGAGATGGATTCAGAGACAGATGACCAGTGCTATTCCCCCACCGAGGTATATGCTCTAACTTGGCACGGTTATACTGCTCATATCATGCATATGGTGTCTTGCATTGCATAGTTTAGACATCATATACACAATATTCAACACCATGTTCTTAGTTCAGACATCATATCTAATGCCCTCGGTTTAGCATATAAATCACATATGTGAATTAAATGATGTGATCCTGATTACTTAGATAACATGTAGGTGAATTATGTCATGCGATCATGTTTAGTTATTTATCATATCTTTGAATTATGTTATGCTACGCTATCCAGTTTAGATAGACATCATATATGTGAAATGATGTCATGCTATCCGTTTTAGTTAAACAATATACATGTCAACTATTTCATGTCCTCTTTTTTCCACACTATCTATTGCATCTGTCTCTCATACAATGTCTGTACATTCAACTATGTTTCATGTTTATCAGTCATTTGAATTGGAGCGGGTGATGCCAGTATCTAGCGGACTAAAAACACGAGATGGAGATAGCACCCCGGTTTATCAGTCTTCAAATAAAACAGTGCTACCTCTTGGTGGAGATAGCACCCCGGTTGTACATGCACGAGAACCAGCCCTACCACACATAGCCCAAACTCTCTGTGACGCCCCCGATTCAATCGTACACTGATCATACACGCAAACGTGTACGATCAAGATCAGGGACTCACGGGAAGATATCACAACAAACCTCTAAAAATAAAATGTCATACAAGCATCATAATACAAGCCAGGGGCCTCGAGGGCTCGAATACAAGTGCTCGATCATAGACGAGTCAGCGGAAGCAACAATATCTGAGTACAGACATAAGTAAACAAGTTGCCATAAGATGGCTAGCACAAAACTGGGATACAGATCAAAAGAGGCGCTGGCCTCCTGCCTGGGATCCTCCTAAACTACTCCTGGTCGTCAGCGGCGGCCTGCACGTAGTAGTAGGCACCTCCAGTGTAGTAGGAGTCATCGTCAACGGTGGCGTCTGGCTCCTGGGCTCCAGCATCTGGTTGTGACAACTTGGAAGAAATGGAAAGGGGGAAAAGAGGGAGAAAATCAACCGTGAGTACTCATCCAAAGTACTCGCAAGCAAGGATCTACACTACATATGCATGGGTATCTATGTAAAGGGGAGATATCGGTGGACTAAACTGCAGAATGCCAGAATAAGAGGGGGATAGCTAGTCCTGTCGAAGACTACGCTTCTGGCAGCCTCCATCTTGCAGCATGTAGAAGAGAGTAGATGGTAAGTTCACCAAGCATCATCGTCTAGCATAATCCTACCCGGCGATCCCCTCCTCGTCGCCCTGTGAGAGAGTAATCACCGGGTTGTATCTGGCACTTGAAAGGGTGTGTTTTATTAAGTATCCGGTTCTAGTTGTCATAAGGTCAAGGTACAACTCTGGGTCGTCCTGTTACCGAGGATCACGGCTATTCGAATAGATAAACTTCCCTGCAGGGGTGCACCACATTACCAAACACGCTCGATCCCCTTTGGGCGGACACACTTTCCTGGGTCATGCCCGGCCTCGGAAGATCAACACGTTGCTGCCCCAGCTAGGCACAACAGAGAGGTCAACACGCCGGTCTAAATCCTAAGCGCGCAGGGGTCTGGGCCCATCGCCCATTGCACACCTGCACGTTGCATGGGCGGACAGAAGCAGACCTAGCCCCCTTAATACAAGAGCAGGCTTACGGTCCAATCCGGTGCGAGCCGCTCAGTTGCTGACGTCAAGAAGGCTTCGGCTGATACCATGACGTCGAGTGCCCATAATTGTTCCCGCGTAGTTGGTTAGTGCGTATAGGCCGGTGGCCAGACTCAGATCAAATACCAAGATCTCGTTAAGCGTGTTAATTGAAGTATCGGCGAACGCCGACCAGGGCCAGGCCCACCTCTCTCCTAGGTGGTCTCAACCTGCCCTGTCGCTCTGCCACAAAGTAACAGTCGAGCGCCGTCGGGAACCCAGGCCCACCTCTACCGGGATGGAGCCACCTGCCCCTTCAGCCCCCATCTCCGAACAGTATCATAAGTAATGTAACAGTATAAAGTATATAGCATATGCCCGTGATCACCTCCCGAAGTGATCACGGCCCAGTAGTATAGCATGGCAGACGGACAAGAATGTAGGGCCACTGATGGAATACTAGCATCCTATATTAAGCATTTAGGATTGCAGGTAAGGGTAACAACTGTAGCAACAATGACAGGCTATGCAGCAGAATAGGATTAACCGAAAGCAGTAACATGCTACACTACTCTAATGCAAGAAGCAGAGAGAAGGAATAGGCGATATCTGGTGATCAAGGGTGGGCTTGCCTGGAAGCTCAGCCGAGGAGGGGTCCTCAACACCGTAGTCGTACTGGGTAGCAGCGGCGTCGCTCTCGGTGTCTAGCGAGAGAAGAAGAGGGGGAAGAAACAGTAAATACGGAGCAAACAAAGCATCACACAAAATATAACAAGGCAATACGCGGTGCCAGGGGTAATCTATCGCGGGGATAGGTGATTCTGGCGAAGGGGGGAAACATCCGAGAAAGTATTCCCAGTGTTTGGCATTTTCGGACAGACGAAACAGAGGTAGGTTGTTGCACGTTCACTATGCTAGGGACGTGCGGCAGAAGAATGGACTGCGTATTCGGATTCGTCTCGTTGTTCTGAGCAACTTTCATGTACAAAGTATTTTCATCTGAGCTACGGATTATTTTATATTAACTTTCAAAGTTTTAATTCATTTTCTAAATTTTCTGAAATTAATATTATTTCGAAATAAAAGAATAAAGTGCTATTGGTACACAGAGAGTGTACTCAGAGAGGTGCATACGTGGCTGACAGTGGGACCAGTTGACTGGGTCAACTGCCCAGTCAGTAGAGGCTGACTGGTGGGCCAAGCTGCTGACTCAGTAGGGTGACTAGGCCGGCCCTATCCACTGGAACAGTGACAGGGCCGCACCTGTCAGTGACAGTGGTCTTAATCTATGGGTTAATAAAAAGAACAGTTAATTAACGGCGTGGGGCCTGACTGTCAGTGACTGTTCAGGTTAGCTAATTAGGTAGTATAATTAACAAATAATTACTTAGCTTGTAGGGTCCAGCGGTCAGCAGCACAGAGAGAGGGGTTAGTGGCTGGGTTAGTGGTGCCACGTCAGCGCGGCGGCGGCGGCTAATTGCCGGCAACCACAACGACGGCGGCGCGCACGGGAGGTGTCGGAATTCGTCTACGGTGGCTAGTTTCGAACGCGGTTTGCACCTACGGCTTCGTGTGGTTCGCGCGCATCCGGCGGTGGTGTTGGCTGGCCGCGAGATGGCCGGGTTCGATGCCAGTGACGAGGTGGAGCGACGGTGGCTTCGAGCGCGCTTGGCCATGGGCGATGCAGGGCACGGGGAGAGGAGGCAGGGGTCGCGTTGGAAGACAGGGAAGGCGAGGAGCACAACGCCATGCTCGGACGCGATAGGTAGTGGCTGTGGCCACGGCTGCGACATGCCCGGCGGCGAGGAGCTTCGGCTCCGATGGCGTCGGTGGCTACGGGCACCAAATCGAACGGGGCAGAGAGGGGTTTCGAGAGGGAGCTCACAGTAGATGCGTAGAGCAGCTCAGCGGCCTCGGGGATGGCACGGCCTGGCCGAAATCGATGGCGACAATCGACAGGGCCGAGGACGACGGAGATGATGCAGGGCTCGATGCAGGGGGGTCCTAGTTCCCACAGGCGGCATCACGCAACATAGAGGATGACGGCGGAGCAGAGGGACCGAAACCAGGAGCCGGGGAGGAGGGTAGCCACGCCGGCGAGCTTCGCCGTGGCGACGGGTGGTTCGGTGTGGCGGATCTGACGAGGGAGAAAGCTAGGGGGAAAAGGCAGGAGGGCTCTAGGGTTTCGAGGTGTCTGGGAGGGGTTGTCGTCGACCTAGTAGGCGCTTGGGTGCACCGGATGGCCGCCCCGTGGCCATCAGCGCCGTGGACGGGCGCTCTGTGTCCACGGGGGTGGGGTGAACACAGGAAGAGGAACGAGGGGGGTTAGGTGGGCCGGCCTGGCAACTTCGGTCATTTGGGCCAAGTGGCCCAGGAGGTTTCTACCTGTTGTTTTATTTTGTTTTGTTTTTATTTATTATTTTCTCTGTTATTTTAGTTTCACATTGCCATAGTTTAGATAAAATACAAAACTAGTTCCTAATTTAGTTTCACAAATATGTCACTGCCCCATTAGTTCGGGCAATTAAATAAATTATCTTAATATTTTATTAATTGAAAAAGGCATTTAATTATCTGTTTCTGCTACTGTTTTATTTATTTCAGAATATTTAAACATTTTGTAAAAGTGTGGTTACTTCACCAAAATAATTTATGGATTATTTTCCGCAAATCGAACATTTTAGTTTAAAGTTTGAAAACTTTTGATGTTTGCCATTAACTCAAATTTGAATTTGAATCGTTTTGAACTAACATGAGATTAGCAACAGTGATCATGGTGACGTGGCATCATTAGTAGAAGGTTACTGTAGCTTACTTATCCGGGCGTCACAATTCTCCTCCACTAAAAGAAATCTCGTCCCGAGATTTAAGAGGTGGAGTATGGGGGAAAGATCTGGTCACAAAATTCTAACGGATCTTCTCGGTCTTGGTTGCTCTCCTCGAAGAACTCGATCCATTACATTGATGTCTGCATTTCTATGCTTCAGGTCATCATGATGAAGTCAGCATCCTTTCTTCGGGAACTCCATCGTACTTACTGAAGAATAAAGGGTGGTATTCCGGGAGAACGGTCCTCTGCAAGGTTGACTATATGGTCGATAACATCGGGGAAGGTGGCGGAAAGTAACTCTTGAATTGAAACTTAAGAATATATCGAGAGCAAGGTAAGGAGGTACAACAAGGAGTTCCATGCGGATAGACAATCGGTCGATGCCTGAAAAAAAGAGTGTGAAAGGGGTTCAAAGCATCAAGATTAAGTATTGCATATGATACCGGAACACATCACTAGGAAGGTGGCTCGTGAATTACACACGAAGCCAAGCGTGAGTATTGACTTTGGGAAAGGAGTGTACAGGAGAGTCAGGTTTCGATCCTGTGGAACTGTGGGTTATGGGCCCACCAAGTGGGTTGAGAGTAGGAAGGGCGGTGACGTCTTGCACTATCATGTAAGCATGGCATGTCAGAGGATAGTCTATCGGCTATGTCGGCAAAAAAATCGGTACCAAGGGCGAGGAATGAAGAGAACCATTTTCCTACTCGTTGAACGAGGCGAACCAATAGGCAAGGTTCTCGTCCACCAGTGGCTACCGGAATGTGAGCAACAATAGTAACAGGGTCTTACTTACAGAGTTGTACACCGAGGTGTTTACATAAGCAGTGAATTATTACTGCTTAGATCATATAGATCACAAGAAAGATTAAACAAAACAATGGGAAGGAAAAGATGATCATTAGATTAAACAGAACAATGGAAAGGAAAATGTGTTTAAACACATAATTCAGGGGTATATCCTTCCCAATGACAAGCAGAGCATGATATCCATGACAGGATATAATTGTAGAAAACCCTTTAGGAAAGGCGAGAGAAATTTCATGACATTACCCATATAACGGTGTTTGGATAATTGATAAAGAAAATTTAGCATTGTGCTTCACATGTTCTTATTGAAATTCGGAGTACCACAGACATGCTTCGAGATAGCATTGACATGGTCTTCAAGCAAAGTTCAGACTTCGGATACACGAAGGATCCATCAGGAACAACTTGTAGAATAAGTTTTACAATTTCCTCATGGAAGAACGGATAGCCTTGCTAAAAGGAAAATTATATCAATAGGTCCTCCGGTCAGGTGTGCTAGGCATGACATCACCTTACCGAGTCATATAAAGACCAATGTTATAACTCTTGGAAATATGTTCCAACCATCATATCTGACCGAGGTTCGGATCCGATTGGTGTTAGGATACCTCTGACTTAGGATGCCTGAGAAGAAAAGGTGCAACACAAATTGACGAGATGACAATGTAAGATTCTCGGGAAATGAACTATGGGAGCGAGTTCCAAAACAAGAGTTCATCATTAAACCAAGGAGAGGATGAGGAGGTGGCTGATGGTCTCAGCGAAAATTCATCGAGATTTCCAACAAAATGGATTTCCACAATTATGTGAACAAGGGGATAACATTTGTCAGATTAAATGGTATAGTGATGTATGCTCGAGGAAAACATACACCATTAACCATTGGTTGGAAGGTGCACCCACAATATGGGCTTAGGTAGCATGATCAATGTTTAGAATGGTGATTCCATAACCAACACACCAAGAATGAAACTATCGTTCATTACCTTACAAGCAATAAGGTTGCTAGTAATTTTGAATTTTACACATCACAGTTCAATCGTCGGTATTCCGGTTGGAAACAACACGGGGACCAAGAGATGAATGTACATGGTGGGATGTATCACTTGTACCAAGAATTCTTAAGAGGTGGTGAAATTCTCACAACATTCTTGATATGGAAGACAGTAATACTACAAGGTAGAACATAACCTAAGCTAGATAGCAAGGAAATCAAGGTGCAACACAAAACATGAACAAGTTTGTGTTGGGGGAAGGCAAGAATGTTGCCGATGATAACACAAATCATTGAGGGGCAAGGATGGTATTTCCCATCATGAATTCGATTGATATCCTAGAAGAGTTCAGAAGGTTAATGATGATCGCGACACAATTGTCGAGAGATTTCATGAAGGTGTAATTGATTGACGATGACATCAAGTCAAATGAATGATGAAGCGAAAGGTTATTGGAACCATGGGTACGACAAAAACTTGAAATCAAGTCTGCTATTCAAGGAGAAATGATATGACGAGGAAGAACGATGTAAGATTAGCTCATCGTCAAAGGTTGTGCTCTGGGAATAAGGACCGGGTAGCACACAGTTGAAAAGTTGCACGATATTGATATAGTTGATCAAGCTAGGAATGACTTGAAGGATTATTAAACTCATAAGCAACGATAATTACTTAGAGTTATTGAATCAGAGTGCGGAATCGATTCACTTATCGGTGTTCTCGAGTGAAATAACTCAAAACCCGGGGGAATCTAAAATCGGTGAGAAGAAATACTAGATGAAGACTCATAGGAAGCAACATAGTTCTTTGATATTCTTGAGATACTGAAGGGTATTACATGAAGGAAGATCGACATAGGGGTTGCGGAGATGTATTGATCTATAGAAGACAAGTGTTTTCACTTGCTTGAGAAATGGAATCAAGGAGAAAATATGGTCGGAAGCACGATTGCAAGGATCAATTCACATATATCAGATGATATTATATCAACGAAATAGTTATTATTACAAGAAGCTTCTATGGTAGGATCTACATCATGTCCATGGGCATGAACACAAATTTCAAGGTCGACTCCCACTTCTTCAATGTATAACCTTCCATTCACCTCTCACTTTCGAAGAAGTTGTAGTGTTGAAATTTTATCTGGCAAAATACCATAAGAGTATGACTCACGAAAACTTTCGAGTTCACACGTATTAAGGAAGGCATAGGTTCAACCCGTCAGGGTATCGTGGAAACATATACCACAAGCTTCAATAGTAAATACCACCAGCTCGAAAGCAGAGCATGGTTGAGAAAGCAGACGATACAATTTACCAAAGGCCTTATATATTCGTGGAAAGGCTCACAAGGTTATTGAATATGAAGGACACTGTCGGATAATAATCCAACAGGAGGTCTGGTGGTCTACAACGGAGCTGATGTGAGTATCGGTACTCTATTAGTGGAAGAAGGAATGCAAGTGCATCGGATTATAGCAACAATTGACTAAATCAAAGCTCAATTGCATAGGAATTATGAATTCCAAGTCAAGGGATCAGAAGCAAATGCTCTGATTAAGGATGGATAAGTTGATTAAGCTTAGGGGTAAAATCGACGACAATTTGATTGGTCGAGATCCAGCTCATGTTTAATATGATGTCTGAGCCTGAAGGATGAATTCTAGAATCTGATTGAGGATTGCGAGCATTCGCAACATATTGAATCAAGGGACTCGAAATGATAATGACAAAGGATGCTAATGAATATTGCTAGTCATATAACCATAATGCAAGTAGACAAGTATTTGCAGAGTAATAGCGGGCAGAGATTTATCAAACGATCAGATAGTATTTCAATGTGTCTTGTGAATCATATGAACAATGGGGGAAGAGCGGATACTCGGTAAGTGCGAGGAATTATCCGTAGAGGGTATTCATGTGGCAAGAACTGCAAGGCGGTAGGCACAAAGTATTCTCAAATCAATAGAGATAATTTCGGGGTATCTTGTAACAACAAGATCAACTGGGAATAAAGTAGGAACGACAAGTGCATGTAATTATCCATAGGGATATTTCGATGGTAGGGAATTGAAAAAGCAACGGGCACAAAGTCTCGAGAGAACATCGGAGAGTATCTTCAAAATCCTTCGGTGCACCAAGTAATCATCTGGAGTAAGGGGCTCTCAAGGTGGAAGTAGTTACGAGAACCTAGAGTCAGCGTTAGTAAAATCATCTAACCCAAATAGAAGAGAGATCAGAGTCCCAGAGTATAGGTCAAGGAATAAAAGATCCTAATACCACCCAATGGCGACGTGGGCCCGTAAGGCACACAGCCATGTTAGTAAAACAGTTTTCACTGACTAGACTCAACTTCGGCCAAGGAGTTTGGAAGGGGGATTCCTACAGACAGTCAGCTCTGATACCAACTTGTGACGCCCCCGATTCAATCATACACTAATCATACACGCAAACGTGTACGATCAAGATCAGGGACTCACGGGAAGATATCACGACACAATTCTAAAAATAAAATAAGTCATACAAGCATCATAATACAAGCCAGGGGCCTCGAGGGCTCGAATACAAGTGCTCGATCATAGAAGAGTCAGCAGAAGCAACAATATCTTAGTACAGACATAAGTAAACAAGTTGCCATAAGATGGCTAGCACAAACTGGGATACAGATCGAAAGAGGCGCATGCCTCCTGCCTGGGATCCTCCTAAACTACTCCTGGTCGTCGTCAGCGGCCTGCACGTAGTAGTAGGCACCTCCAGTGTAGTAGGAGTTGTCGTTGACGGTGGCGTCTGGCTCCTCGGCTCCAGCATCTGGTTGCGACAACCAAGAAGAACTGGAAAGGGGGAAAAGAGGGAGAAAAGCAACCGTGAGTACTCATCCAAAGTACTCGCAAGCAAGGATCTACACTACATATGCATGGGTATCTGTGTAAAGGGGCGATATCGGTGAACTGAACTGCAGAATGCCAGAATAAGAGGGGGATAGCTAGTCCTATCGAAGACTATGCTTCTGGCAGCCTCCATCTTGCAGCATGTAGAAGAGAGTAGATGGTAAGTTCACCAAGCATCATCGTATAGCATAATCCTACCCAGCGATCCCCTCCTCGTCGCCCTGTGAGGGAGTAATCACCGGGTTGTATCTGGCACTTGAAAGGGTGTGTTTTATTAAGTATCCGGTTCTAGTTGTCATAAGGTCAAGGTACAACGCCGGGTCATCCTGTTACCGAGGATCACGGCTATTCGAATAAATAAACTTCCCTGCAGTGGTGCACCACATTACCCAACACGCTCGATCCCCTTTGGCCGGACACACTTTCCTGGGTCATGCCCGGCCTCGGAAGATCAACACGTCGCAGCCCCAGCTAGGCACAACAGAGAGGTCAGCACGCCGGTCTAAATCCTAAGCGCACAGGGGTCTGGGCACATCGCCCATTGCACACCTGCACATTGTGTGGGCGGCCGGAAGCAGACCTAGCCCCCTTAATACAAGAGCAGGCTTACGGACCAATCCGGCGCACGCCGCTCAGTCGCTGACGTCAAGAAGGCTTCGGCTGATACCACGACGTCGAGTGCCCGTAACTGTTCCCGCGTAGTTGGTTAGTGCGTATAGGCCAGTGGCCAGACTCATATCAAATACCAAGATCTCGTTAAGCGTGTTAATTGAAGTATCCGCGAACACCGACCAGGGCCGGGCCCACCTCTCTCCTAGGTGGTCTCAACCTGCCCTGTCGCTCAGCCACAAAGTAACAGCCAGGGGCCGTCGGGAACCCAGGCCCACCTCTACCGGGATGGAGCCACCTGCCCCTTTAGCCCCCATCTCCGAACAGTATCATAAGTAATGTAACAGTATAAAGTATATAGCATATGCCCGTGATCACCTCCCGAAGTGATCACGGCCCAGTAGTATAGCATGGCAGACGGACAAGAGTGAAGGGCCACTGATGGAATACTAGCATGCTATATTAAGCATTTAGGATTGCAGGTAACGGTAACAACTGTAGCAACAATGACAGGCTATGCAGCAGAATAGGATTAACCGAAAGCAGTAACATGCTACACTACTCTAATGCAAGCAATAGAGCGAAGGAATAGGTGATATCTAGTGATCAAGGGGGGGCTTGCCTGGAAGCTCAACCGAGAAGGAGGGGTCGTCAACACCGTAGTCGTACTGGGTAGCAGCGGCGTCGCTCTCGGTGTCTAGCGAGAGAAGAAGAGGGGGAAGAAATAGTAAATATGGAGCAAACAAAGCATCACACAAAATATAACAAGGCAATACGCGATGCCAGGGGTAATCTATCACGGGGATAGGTGATTCCGGCGAAGGGGGGAACATCCGGGAAAGTATTCCCGGTGTTTGGCATTTTCGGACAGACAAAACAGAGGTAGGTTGTTGCATGTTCACTATGCTAGGGACGTGCGGCAGACGAATGGACTGCGTACTCGGATTCGTCTCGTCGTTCTAAGCAACTTTCATGTACAAAGTATTTTCATCTGAGCTACAGATTATTTTATATTAACTTTCAAAGTTTTAATTCATTTTCTGAATTTTCTGAAATTAATATTATTTCGAAATAAAAGAATAAAGTGCTATGGGTACACAGAGAGTGTACTCAGAGAGGTGCATACGTGGCTGACAGTGGACCCAGTTGACTGGATCAACTGCCTAGTCAGCAGAGGCTGACTGGTGGGCCAAGCTGCTGACTCAGTTGGGTGACTAGGCCGGCCCTATCCACTGGAACAGTGAGAGGGCCCCACCTGTTAGTGACAGTGGTCTTAATCTATGGGTTCATAAAAGGACGGTTAATTAAGGGCATGGGGCCTGACTGTCAGTGACTGTTTAGGTTAGCTAATTAGGTAGTTTAATTAACAAATAATTACTTAGCTCGTGGGGTCCAGCGGTCAACGGCACAGAGAGAGGAGTTAGTGGCTGGGTTAGTGCTGCCACGTCAGCGGTCCGGCGGCTAATCGCCGGCAACCACAACGGCGGCGGCGCGCACGGGAGGTGCCGAAATTCATCTACGGTGGCTCGTTTCGAACGCGGTTTGCACCTACGGCTTCGTGAGGTTCGCGCGCATCCAGCGGTGGTGTTGGCTGGCTGCAAGATGGCCGGGTTCGATGCCACCGACGAGGTGGAGCGACAGCGGCTTCGGGCGCGCTTGGCCATCGGCAATGCAGGGCACGGGGAAAGGAGGTAGGGGTCGCGTTGGAAGACGGGGAAGGCGAGGAGCACAACGCCGTGCTCGGACGCGACAGGTAGTGGCTGTGGCCACGGCTGCGACATGCCCGACGGCGAGGAGCTTTGGCTCTGATAGCGTCGGTGGCTACGGGCACCAAATCGAACGGGGCAGAGAGGGGTTTCAAGAGGGAGCTCACAGTGGATGCGTAGAGCAGCTCAGCAGCCTCGGGGATGGCTCGGCCTTGCCGTAATCGATGGCGACGATCAACGGGGCCGAGGACGACGGAGATGATGCGGGGCTCGAGGCAGGGGGGTCCTAGTTCCTCCGGGCGGCCTCACGCAACGTAGAGGATGACGGCGGAGCAGAGGGACCGAAACCAGTAGCCGGGGAGGAGGGTAGCCACGCCGGCGAGCTTCGCCGTGGCGACAGGTGGTTCGGTGTGGCCGATCTGACGAGGGAGAAAGTGAGGGGGGAAAGGCAAGAGAGCTCTAGGGTTTCAGGGCATCTGGGAGGGGTTGTCGTCGACCTAGTAGGCGTCGGGGTGCACCGGATGGCCGCCCCGTGGCCATCGGCGCCGTGGACGGGCGCTCTGTGTCCATGGGGATGGGGCGAATAGAGGAAGAGGAACAAGGGGGGTTAGGTGGGCCGGCCTGGCAACTTCGGCCATTTGGGCCAAGTGGCCTAGGGGGTTTCTACCTGTTGTTTTATTTTGTTTTGTTTTTATTTATTCTTTTCTGTGTTATTTTAGTTCACATTGCTATAGTTTAGATAAAATACAAAACTAGTTCCTAATTTAGTTTCACAAATATGTCACTGCCCCATTAGTTCGGGCAATTAAATAAATTATCTTAATATTTTATTAATTAAAAAGGCATTTAATTATTTGTTTCTGCTACTGTTTTATTTATTTCAGAATATTTAAACATTTTGTAAAAGTGTGGTTACTTCACAAAAATAATTTATGGATTATTTTCCACAAACCGAACATTTTAGTTTTAATGTTTGAAAACTTTTGATGTTTGCCATTAACTCAAATTTGAATTTCAATCATTTTGAACTTATGCGAGATTAGCAACAGTAATCATGGTGATGTGGCGTCATTAGTAGAAGGTTACTGTAGCTTAATTATCTAGGTGTCACACTCTCGCAGATTGTACCCCTACTGCGATGGACAGAGAACCAGCTTCACCCAATCTAACCCCAACCCCAGCAGATAGTAACCCAGTTCCTATTGACACAGCACCATCTCCACCACAGAGCTCCCAAACAAGAGCAGTTAGTAAGGCTGCTCCAGTGCGCAAAGGGCCAGTACTACCACGGTGAACCCCAACTCCACTAGTTAGTACGCCTATTCCTGTGGAGGAAGCACAACCAACTAGTCGTAGTTTAGCATCTATCGCATTTGATGTTGTTAAATTGTATGTGCGTATCTTCGCATCTTGGAAATATTATACTGAAGATGAAGGAAAATGCCAGTTGCAGGTGTTTGTCCAGGAGTTATGTGTAAGTAATGTTATTCATGGCAATTACTTTGCTTTGTCCCATACATCCTACCTCCATGATGGTTATAATACAGCAAATTTTCCCATTTTTCTCTATAGAGAAGGACCGATTTGGAAACTCAGGATGAGGTAACCTGTGCTAATACCTCTGCTATCTTCAAGAATACTTGGTGGCAGTATCGGAATTACCTGAAGAAAATGTACTTCACCGGCAAAGAAACTCATCAAATTCCCTTACATTCTCCTGAGACACATTTACTGGACGATGACTGGGAACGCCTTGTTCTGTACTGGTCCCGAAGCAAGAATGTGGTAAGTTCTATGAGCTCATTTTCTATTTTGAAGTACTATATTCTTGCGTCTTATTGTACTAAACCTGAAGAACAACTATTCTAATTTAAGATTCCATTGCTATCATAGTTCAAAAAAGCGCTAGGCATTAATTGTGCCTTTTGCCACCGCCTTGCGCTTTACTGACCAAAGCGCATGCTTATGCGCAGTTATGCACAGATTAAGCGTAGTTATGCGCAATGCGTTTTGCCAACGCCTAGAGCCTAGGCGTGCTTAAGCGCTCCCTTAGGCGCGCCTTTTTTAACTATGATTGCTATCGTGCATACTACTTTGCTCTTGTATCACTGTATTTACTCATACAAAGTTATTTTTAAATTGAAGGATCCAAGCGAAACTCCAATGGCACAGCAGGTATGTTCACGCATTTTTCTTTAACAGGCTTGCTCTTATCAATAGCTCTGTTGATTACAATTTCAATTGTGTATACAGTTGACTTCTCATATCATGCACATTACTAGCATCACAACAGAGCCAATAGTGTTGTTGTACATGTAGACCCGTGGTACCCATCTGAAATCTTGTTGTGCCGTGTAGTTTCCCACGCTTTGTATTCTTTCACTACTGCTTTGTCTTGAACTGATATGATTTGAATCGTGTCTCTATTTTGATTTGGCAAGACAATGGAGTGACCATAGGACATAGATATATGTTTGTTTGATGCTTTTATTATGTACTTGTACTTGGCAATAGAAGACTTGGTAGTTTAACCTTGTCCACCTTACTAATGAACTGGCTCACCGAAATGAGTTTCATATACTAGTACATGTAAACCTGTTATGTGTCTGCTTGTTTCTTCTTTTAGAATGCTGACAGAATATTGGGGAAGAGTGCCTTATTAAGCAATGGTAAAGGAAGTAATGCAGATAAGGTTCAGGATAGTGACACATCCTTGTTGGTCTCCAACAAAGCTGATAAAACAGCTAAGGAAGACTATCTCGAAGACAGTGAGACAACCCCAAAGTCCTGTCTTGGTTTAGTGTTGGAGTTACTGGCCACTACCGCTTGCACAAGCTATTCAAACTCACTGTTTGAATCAGTTTGGTTTCTTGAGTCTCAACTACAAGCTGAAAGACATCGATCAGCTGTGCTGCGACAAGATGTGGAAGGACTGCGGAAGTCCCTGGAGCATTTAGATGCATACTTTCTGGTGCAACAGCAAGCGTTGGAGGATTTTAGCGCCAAACACGACAAAGCTAATAAGCTTGCTAAGCTTATTGCCAGCATGGTGGATACCCAGGATAATGTTTCTTGAGCTCTTCTGAAGTTGTTTCAGTTATGCTCTTGTTTTGCTGCCGCGTTTATTACTCGTGGCCAATTTTGACGGCCAGTGTATGTAATATGCTGCTTTGTTCCCTATATTTGCACTAGTGGCGAACTTTGATGCCCACTGGATGTAATATGTGTAATAGCGGTAATAGGCTAGCGTTAATTTCTTGCTTATTTATTTCCTTATTATCTTGTTTAGTTGTTTGCTTGTAGTCACTACAGTTCTTTTTCTGTGTTTTCTAGTGGCCACAATAACCTATTTTTGGAAACTAGGCCAAAATAATCATGGCAACATACGGACTGTTTTAGCCATGGGCCTCCTGCGGGCCGTATGATCCATGGGCCTTCTACGGGCCGTAGGATCCATTGGCCTTCTATACGGGTCATAGGATCCATGGGCCTTCTAGGGTCGTACGATCCACGGGCCTTTTACGGGCTGTAGGATCTATGGGCCTTCTACGGGGCGTATCATCATTTCGCCAATCATGGGCCATACTATTCGTGGACAATAACGGGCCGTTAATAGGCCGTATTTGATAATTCTATGAAAACAGCCCAACGGGTTTTTTACATGAAAACGCCCAACGTATTAACGGGCCACAAACGGGCCGACTGTAACCACGGGCTGAATTTGGCCCACAAGCAGAAAATGACAGTAATGGGCCGTAAGTAACCGAATGCTGGAAATGAGCCCAAGAATAAGTGGGCCCTGAGAAGGCCGAAAGATAACATGGGCTGGAAACGGCCCAATGGAATAATGGGTCGTTAATGGGTATGAAGTGATACACTGTTCATTACGGGCCAGTTTCACCACGTGCGTTAATGGGTATAAAGTGATACATTGTTCATTACGGGCCAGTTTTACCACGGGTCGTTAATGGGCCGAGAGTTACAAAGGGCCTCATATGGGCCGAAAGACGTCATGGGCCATACATCGGCCGAAAGTTAAAATGGGCTGGAATTATATTGGACGGCCCAGATGACGCTGCTGGGCCTAATTCAGATAGGCCGTAAACGGGCCCTGGATTAGCGGGCTGTAAACGGGCTATATGCGAATGGGCCGTTAACAGGCTTGCCGTGGGCCGGCCCGCCACCTTTTGACCAAGTCAAACGAGCCGGCCTTTTCACAGGAATGGGCCTCTGTTGGGCCGTGCCATGTGTCGACGTGTCATAGGCGCTTTGGGTCCAATGAGTGGACGACATCTGTCCCAACGGTGAGCCGGCACGTGTTTTCTCCAGCCAATGATGATTTTACACGTGGAGAATCCCCATTGGTCGGGGCTGTTAACGGGTTATCGGATCCAAAACCGGACCCGATAGCTTAACGGCGTTCCGTTACGATGGATGCCACGTGTCGGTCACCCTTGACGAAAGCACTTCTGTGACGCGCGATTTATCGTCATGGAAGTGGACACTACCGGATGATAATTTTGGTAATGTCATGGAACACTTCTACGACAGCACAGGTATGACTATCTTGATTCTGTCATAAAATTGTCATGGATGTACATGCATCACAGAAAATGTGACCTACTGTGACAAACATGTATCATCACGGAAGCGTATTTTTTTTTGTAGTGCCTTCTCCCTGGTTCAGTATTGAAAGTCTTGGAGGAAACTCGCTCTTCCTTGGAAAAAACTATCCAATGATGGTGGAAGGCGATCCAGCTGCTGTTGACACAACGTTACTACCATTTATGAGAAGCAACTGTATCTATACCTCGGACATTGCTATGCTTCCCTACCGTCCCAATATGGGTCCTGACATAGGCCGCTTCAGCCTGGATGATCAGTCCTGCGTTGGTCTCGAGATTGACAGTAGCTGGCCCTTCCCAGAGAATCACTTCTGGTTCAAAGCAAGTGTTTCCAACGCCGACGAGTGGTTGAGCTGAAGTTCATTTCATCGCTTTGTTATTTGTTGTGTGAGAAAAACTTTACTAGAATGTTTTGTTGGAAATGATCTATAATCCAACGTATCCTCGTTGTCGTTGTGGGCTGATGACTTGTTGTATGTAATCAATGGTACATTTGCATATGCGTCCATCAACTCACGCCTGCTAGTGGTGTCCATATGAACAGTGCTAGTGATTTTAGTTGCAAAAATTAGATAGTGCTAGTGATTTTTAGCTGCATATTTTGACAAATCACAGTGTTACAAGGTTGACAAATGGCAATGTTACTAGATAAACAAATGTCAATCATTCCAGTTTGACAAATGGCAACATACCCAAAATGACAGATATGCAAATCTTACCCAATTGTTTGTACGTGGTTGCACACGGGTCATGCAAAACAACCGTTTGCGTTGAAGGGATGCAGAAATCCTGCTCGGCGCATCTTCCCTTGGCTTCCTGGGGAAGCTATCGGTTTGCATCCCGGTGTTCTAACTAAAACGTTTGCGATGAGTGTTTTACATTTAAAAACCATTGATGTTTTTTCAAAAGAAAATCGTTTGATAAGTCTGTACATTAAGAGAGAGAAAACGCGAGTTCGTTTAAACCATATATTTCATTCAGTCACACTACAAATTTATATTCATATGATCGAGAATTCAAGATACAGTATTAAACCCCAAAAAACAATTTCCCGCGGCGGCGGACGCGGCGTGCCGCGCCGTCGTTGTCGTTGTCATCCTCCGGGACACCGTTGTTGAAGTCTTCAAGACAACACAAAATGTTATTCACTTGTAAATCAAACATCATGTCGTCGCGCGATCGACGGGCGGGGCACCGGAGGACGGCAACTAGCGCTGCTGAGAGGTAGCGGTCGACGGCCGCGTCCTATGCCGCTGAGGGGGGCGCGCACGGGCACGGGCACGGGTGCGGCGGGTGCAGCCAAACGCACGGGGCCGGCGCCACGGTGGGTGGAGGGGGCGCGCACGGGCACGGGCGCTGGCGCTGGGATGTACACGAGCTCGCGCGGGTCCGCGGACACCTCGCTGACGCCCACGGCTTCCAGCTCTGCGATAGTGCTCGGGGACAGCCCGTCAATGCTACAGGGATGGTCGCTGGCGCGGGCGCGGGGATGGGAGCGGGGACGGGAGCGGGGGCAGCAACAGGCCCCATTCCTCCTTATTTGCTATCTCCTCCGGCTCGGAGTCGACTTCACCAAACTTGAAGACTAGTGGTAGATGATCGTTCTGCGGCTTGGCGTTGGTGGAGGTCTGTGGCTGCGGGAGGGAGGAGAATGGGAGGCAAACAGTAAGACCGCCCGTATTAAACAGCAGCTCGGGCGCCATTAATGGAGAGGAAGGCGGGCGGCCATGGAAGTCAAAGGGCTCGCTTCCCAGTGAGCCTGCGTAGCGTACAGCTCGCACGCTTCCCGGTGAGCCTGTGCATTGGAGGACAGCTTGCACGCCTCTCGGTCAGCCTGCGCATCGGACTGCGCTCGCACGCCTCCCATCCAGTCAAGGTCAAGCAGCTGTCCGCACGGCACCTCCTACAGCCATTAAAACTAAGACACGTGGCGTCACGTGAATGGTTAAAAGAACGCACACGGTTTGAATTCTACAAATGTTTGAGATATTAAAGTGGCAGCTATTTTTCAAAATGCCTTTTTTGGCTGTCATTATTCGAGTGCGCCTTCTCTCAAAAATGACACAAAAAATGCCACAGCATGTCGGGTGCCATTCCATGATAGCATGCCAAGTTTCATCAATTTCAGACGAGTTTTGGATTTACTAGAATTTAAAAACCAGGCATCTTAATGTTTTGCCGGCAATCAACGGTGCCCTGCTGTTTGAAATTCATTCCCATTCCTTGCATGGGACCTAAGCATGCACCCAAGGACATATATTTGATTTTCCAACCAATTTATATGCATTGGAGCATGTGCATGTAGTTCAAATTTGAATTATGCACATAAATGCATTGAAAACACAGTTAATGCATAAAAATATCCAAACGAACCGCGAAAAATCCCAAAAAGTGACACAACACTCCTGTTGTTCTATCTTGACACGAGAAAATTTATGAAAGCAATAAGAGGCAATGGATATCGTTTCGTACCCAAAGGTGGGACGTTCCCTACCGAAACCATCATGCTAGTTGTGAGAAGCTCTGGTTTGTGAGAAGTGTATACCCGAACCTGCCCCGAATGGGACATTTTTTTACCACGGCATGTTGATGCCGCTCCATGATAGCATGCCAAGTTTCATGAATTTCAGACGAGTTGCAGATTTACTAGAATTTAAAAACCAGTTATCTCAACGTTTTGCCGGCAATCAACAGTGCCCTGGTGTTCGAATTTCATTCCAATCTCTTGCATGGGACCTAGAAATTCACCCAAGGACACACATGTGATTTTTAAACCAACTTTAGTGCATTGGAGCATGTGCTTGTAGTTCAAATTTGAATTATGCACATAAAATGCCTACAAAACCCAATTAATGTATAAAAAAGGCCAAATGAACCCCGAAAATTCCAAGTTTAAACACAACACTGCTGTTGTTCTATGTTTACACTAGAATTTTTTTGAAAGCAATAAGAGGCAACAGATATCATCCCGTCCCCAAAGGTGGTATGTTCCCTATCGAAACCATCATGCTTGTTGTGAGAAGCTCTGGTTTTTGAGAAGCTTATACCCAAACCTGCCCCAAATGGGACAAAATTTTCACCACGGCATGTTGATGCCGCTCCATCATAGCATGCCAAGTTTCATGAATTTCAGACGAGTTTTGGATTTACTAGAATTTAAAAACCAGGTATCTCAATGTTTTGCCGGTAATCAACAGTGCCCTGGTGTTTGAAATTCATTCCCATCTCTTGCATGGGACCTAGAAATTCACCCAAGGACACACATGTGATTTTTCAACCAACTTTGGTGCATTGGAGCATGTGCTTGTAGTTCAAATTTGAATTATGCACATAAATTGCCTAGAAAACCCAGTTAATGTATAAAAAAGGCCAAACGAACCCCGAAAAATTCATTCCCATTTCTTCCATCGGACCTAAGCATGCACTAAAGGACACAGACTTGATTTTTCAACCAATTTGTATGCACTGGAGCATGTGCATGTAGTTTAATTTTGAATTGTGCACGTGAAATGGCTAGAAAACTAGTTTATTGTACAAAATGTCCAAACGAACCCTGAATAATTCCAATTCTTTTATGACACACATATAGTTGCATGTTCACTGCGGCTAAAAGGTCTAGCAATTCAAACAGCGTCCATTGCCGCTGTGACCTCATTTTGTTATTCAAATCAAGTAGATCCCACACAGTTCATTATCACCAACCGTGTGAGATGTAGTACAAAATATCTTGGAGCACCCTCGGTGTATAGTACGCCTATGGCTTACGCGAGAAGGTGCATTGGCTACAGTCCATAGCCGGCGTGTCAAGCACACTAGCTCAGTCCCCAAAAACTCCCGCCTCTGCATCCCTCGCAATCTCGAAAATATCTACCGCCTGGAAGGTTTTAATGTTTAATAGCACACAATTAGTATGTGCGGACTGTGTGCGATGTCTGTTACTCCTGCTCTGCTTCGGTCCCTTGATTCAAATTTTCAGTAGCCCCAGCATTTTACTCCCGCCTCTGCATCCCACGCAATCTCAAAAATATCTGCTCGCCCTTGATCCAAATTTTCAGTAGCCCCGCCTTGTTACTCCCGCCTAGTAAAAATTTTAGTTGTCGTAGTATTTCCTCAAACACAACCTTTCAAAAGGATCGATATAGTTGACTATAGGGGGGTGAATAGGCAACTAACAATTTTTAGCTTTTCTTTACCAATTTAAACTTTGCATCAAAGTAGGTTGTCTAGATATGCAACTAGGTGAGCAACCTATATGATGCAACAACAACAATAAGCACACAAGCAAGCAAGGGATATAACACAAAAAGCTTGCACAAGTAAAGGCACGAGATAACCACAAGTGGAGCCGGTGAAGACGAGGATGTGTTACCGAAGTTCCTTCCTTTTGAGGGGAAGTACGTCTCCGTTGGAGCGGTGTGGAGGCACAATGCTCCCCAAGAAGCCACTAGGGCCACCGTATTCTCCTCACGCCCTCACACAATGCAAGATGCCGTGATTCCACTATTGGTGCCCTTGGAGGCGGCGACCGGACCTTTACAAATAAGGTTGGGGCAATCTCCACAACTTAATTGGAGGCTCCCAACGACACCACGAAGCTTCACCGCAATGGAATATGGCTCCGCGGTGACCTCAACCGTCTGGGGTGCTCAAACACCCAAGAGTAACAAGATCCGCAAGGGATTAGTGGGGGGAATCAAATTTCTCTTGGTGGAAGTGTAGATCGGGGCCTTCTCAACCAATCCCTAGAAAATCAACAAGTTTGATTGGCTAGGGAGAGAGATCGGGCGAAAATGGAGCTTGGAGCAACAATGGAGCTTGGGGATGGAAGAGGTAGTCAACTCGGAGAAGAAGATACCCCTTATATAGTGTGAGAACAAATCCAACCGTTATCCACTAAACCAGCCCGCGACCTGCGGTACTACCACACCAAACAAGCGGTACTACCGCACGGGCTCACGGTACTACCACGGTACTACCGCTGCTACGGCAGAGCCTAAGTCCTGTCCTGACTGGCTAAGGCAGGGAGCGGTAGAACCTCTGGCGTGGTACTACCATGCCCCCTTGCAGTACTACCGCAAGGCAAAAATGGACTAGGCAGGGAAGGCACGGACATATAAAAATACATCTGTGGCAACTTCCGCTGAGTTTTGATCCATGCAAAAATCCGACACGGTACTACCGCAAGCCTGGAGTGGTACTACTACGTGGGGCGCGGATGTAAAAAATTACATCCGCCCCTACTGCTGCTCATGCTGCTGAGCCTGGCCAGAGCGCACGGTACTACCGCGCCCATGGCATGGTACTACCGCGTAGGGCGCGGATGTAGAAAATTACATCCGCCCCTACTACCACACTAGCAGCAGCGCCTGGCCAGAGCCCACGGTACTACCGCTCCCTGGGTGCGGTACTACCGTGGGCACTTGCGGTACTACCACACCAGAGGCCGGTACTGCCGCAAGGGCCTGCGATACTACCACTCTGAGGAAAAGTAATACCGCATGCCCCAGTTCAGCAACACGACATTTTGCATAGACAAGGAAAGACGGAGGATGCTCCAAAGGGCCAAAGGAAAGGTGGTGCAAAAGGTGTAGACGTGTACGTGATGATTCCATCCAAACCTTTCCAAAGCGGACCCCCTCTTAATAGTACGGCTTTCCTGCGACTCAAATCCACCGAAAAGAAACGTAGAGAAACGCCGTCTTCAATAGTCTTTGAGGGGCACCAAATCGTCTTGTGCCTAGTCATGATATGTCTGAAATACTCCATGCACACGATTAGTCTGCAAAAGCATTATCATCAATCACCAAAACAACTAAGGGATAAATATGCCCTTACAATCTCCCCCTTTTTGGTGGATTGATGACAATACGGTATTTGCACAAAGGGAGATAAAAAGAACATGGGCAAACCCCACATCTATAAAATATAGATGGGCTCGCCCTAGATGTGTGCTATCAAGACAAGTGCTTTGGACTGCACGACACACATACTAGGATCAACACTCCCCCTATATTTTACAGACAAGGCATATCTTGCAACAATAAAGCTAACACTAAGTAAGATAATAACTATGATCATAAAGTAAAGTGCACAAGATAGCATAGGCATAATAAGGTACGGTAGAGTGCATATGTACTACACCATATGATAGGAAGGTCTCACAAGCACAAACCAAACCAAAGCAAACGAGGTTCAAAGTGTAAGTGCATCTAGTTCCCCTTAGTGATTTTTGTGTATTGAAGACTTATAGGTTAAGGGACTAATGTGTTTATGAGTGTACACAGGTCTATAAGTCTATGAGGAGTTTGATATTTACAGTCAAAGTCGACCCCTAAAAATGAAGTTCTTTGACTGAAGACTTTGGATTTCTGAAGACTTTCTAAAGACTTTGAAAGTGAAGAAATTGGTGTGACCTTGAAGACTTGGTATTCGTTTGAGGAACATGAAGCGTGAAGACTTTTGCTTTCGTAGTTCATTTTCTCTTTCTTGAGTCATAGGAAACACCGTACTGTTAAAGGGGTCGAGGAAATACTAAGGAAAAATTTCCATGTGATGCTCAACTCAAAATCCTACACCTACCAATCCCTTCGAGTGAAGCCTTTGGAAATCTCATACAGTTCAGTCATATTCTTCAGTGACAGAGACGAAGTTCTTCTGGTCTCTGAGGAATTTGTTCTGACTGAGGAGTTAGGAATTCGCCAGTGCGGATTGCCTACACAGTGAGGAACATGATAGCCCTGAGGAATTTGATACTCAAATTTCCGACCGTTGCTGTGCTATGCGCCAGCTGTCCCAAAATATCTACCCACCTAACGGTCATATCATTGAAGGGCATTTATGTCTTATCATGACGGGCTACTCCCTAGGCTATAAATAGCCGCCCCCTACAACCACTAGCTGGTTGGCTGCTCCGAGAGAAACTGACACTTGTCATTTGAGAGCATCCCATCCTCCGAGGACTTTGAGCGAAAACCCAAAACCCAAACACCTACAAACCCCAAGTGATTGAGCATCACTGAAGAGATTGATCCTGCGTGGATCCGACGCTTGTTACCTTTGAAGACTGTGCTTCTTCCAGACGGTTAGGCGTCATGGTCTAGAGCATCCAAGAGAAAATTGTGGATCGCCGAGTGACCGAGTTTGTGAAGGTTTGGAAGTCACCTGAAGACTTACCACGAGTGATTGGGCGAGGTCTGTGTGACCTTAGCTCAAGGAGAATACGGTGAGGATTGTGTGTCCGGGACTGTGTGTCCTCAGGTTTAAATACCTAGCCACTCCAACCAGGCGTACAACTGAGACAGCAGTTGGAACTGGTCTACCAAATCATTGTCTTCACCAAGCTTACTGGTTCTATTTCCTCAACTCTTTCATTTCCTCATTACTGTGTTGTATGCTTGTTCATATCTGTGTTTGAAGACTTTGGCTGAAGACTTTCTCAATTTCCTCAGTTCAACTTCTTCAGTCTATTTTTCTTCATCCTGTGTTTACGCTTTCTGTACTCTGTGCTTGTCTTCATTTCATCATGATGACCATGCTTGTGTTCTGTTGTGCATACTTTTGAGTACTTATTCCGCTGCAAGTAGTTCTTCGCTAAGGAATTTCCTCACTAGAAAATTCCTTAGTGAAGAATTCATAAAAATCGCCTATTCACCCCCCTCTAGTCGATATAACGCACTTTCAATTGGTATCAGAGCGAGGTACTCCCTTGTTCTATGTGATTTTGGTTTAACCGCCTGGAGTTTTAGTTATGTCGACCGCAGGTATGATCAAGGTCTCTGCTGGGTGTCCTACCTTCGATGGGACGGACTACCCCTACTGGAAGAATAAGATGTGAATGCAGGTTGAGGCAATTGATAACGATCTCTGGTATGTTGTGGAAAATGGTGTTCCCTCTGTCTCACCCTCACTGAACGCTACCGATGTTTAGATATTCAAGCAACTCGATTCTCAAGCGAAGAATATCATATGTGGCCATCTGAGCAAAGGACAGTATGGAAGAGTGAGTGCTTTGGAAACTGCTAAGCTTATCTGGGATAGGCTGTCCAAAGTAAATGAAGGAGTCTCAACTCAGCGTGACTCTCGAGTTGATGTTCTTCGCAATCTCTTCAACCGCTTCAAAAGACTCGACAATGAAAATGTTCAACAAACCTTCGATCGCCTCACTGACATCTCAAATGAGCTTCAAGCGCTTGGTGCCACTGACATCACCGACCATGAAGTGGTGAAGAAATTGTTGAGATCGCTTGATTCCTCATTTGATACTCTGGCATTGATGATACAAGAACGTGTTGATTACAAGTCACTTGATCCCGCTGATATCCTCGAAAGGCTAAATACTCATGAGTTCTAGCTTGCTGAAAAGAGAGATCTCTATGGTTCGAGCTATGGCAGATCACGTGCACTGAAGGCCAAGGCAGTTTCTGAGTCTGAAGATGAAGACTCTGACAGCAGCCTTGGTTATCCTGAAGAACTGAGCCATGATCTAGCGCTGCTCGTGAAGAAATTTCAGAAGTTCTCAAGACGTGGTCGCTTTGGAAGACCCTCAAGGAGCAATGGTTCCTCATCCAGTGACTACAAGAAGAGGCTTTGTCACAAATGCTAGAAACTCGGACACTACATTCAAGATTGTCCTCAGTGGGAAAAGGAATCAAAGATGAAGAAATACAAGGATTATAGTTCTGATGATGCGAAGAAAAAGAAGAAATCCTCAAAATCTTCATCATCAAAATCCTCAAAGTCTTCATCTCACAAGAAGAGCAGCTCCAAGAAGGCTCGGGCATTCATTGGCAAGGAAATGGACTCTGAGGCTGAATCTGAAGAAAATGCGGAAGAGGAGGCATCTGAAGATTCCGAATCCAGTGTGGCGAGCCTAGCCCTCGCTACTGCATTCGTCAGCAAGTCTATCTTCAACACTGAAGAAAATGACCTCACCAACAAGGCTGATGAAGGCAATGATGACTACGCTCCCACCTACTGCTTCATGGCAAAGGGTGCCAAGGTACTCAAATATACCTCCTCTGAATCAAGTGAGAATGAATCTAATGAAAACCTCAAGCCCAGCTACTCTAAACTTGCTAAGATTGCTGTGAAACAACAAAGGGCTTTTGAAAAGGTTCAAAACATGCTAGACAAAAGTGATGATATGTTGGGTGAAGAAATGGATCGCACTAAAACCTTGACTGAAAATCTTCAGAGACTTTAGACTAGGTTTGACAACCTTCAAGGTCATCATAACACTCTCTTATCTGATCATGAGAAGCTTTCTTATGAATTTCTTCAAAGAAAGCAAGATCTTGAAAAGCTAAGAGTGAGTTATGAAGGTCTTCAGAAGGAGCGCGATTCATTACTTGCTCAACAAATCAGCGCTGCTCAGGAAGAATTTGTTCCTCCATGTTTGAAATGCATTGAACGTGAATCTGCTAATTCTTCACCTGAATGTTCAAATGCTTCTAATGCTACAAATTCTTCAACTGTCTCTACTATCACTAATTCTTCATCTAAGGACATTGCTAGTATCACTGACGATGCAGGGCTGAAGGAATTGTGCATGACAGGCATGTACAAAAGCCTCAAAGGGCATCATACTCTTTGTGATGTGCTTAAAAAGCAGATCCTCAATAGGAACCCTAGGAAAGAGGGTATTTCCTTTGAGAGGAAACTCAATGCTGATGGTACATATTGGAAGCCTGAGCAGTACCCCAAAACCTCATGGGTTGCTGCAAAGGGACCTCCAGTCGATCCATCTAATTTATCTGGCTTTACATGTGAATCTTCTCATTCTTCTGATGAGTCATTTGACTCCAACTATAAACTGTTTAAAAATCAGAATCGTGAAGTATTTGCTAGATATGTTGGCACTGTCAGGACCAGTTTTCGGGATATTAATTTCCCAGAAAATGGCCCTTGTGCTCACCAGCCCCAGGATTACTGTTAGCTGATGAGGCACCAACTTGATACAGAAATTCCAAGCAAAGTACAAAATATGTAGTACAAGACCATTGTGGCCTATGAGTACAACAATTGGTTTCTAGTGGTTGATGGCGGAAGCAGTTTGTGGTTCATCTGCGTCTATGGGACTCCATTTCCCATAGGAACACCTGACCTGGATAACTCCTATCTTCGCGAGGCTGCTATCACTGTTAATTAGGTTTCGGGGCTGTCATCGCAACGCTCCTCTCCAAGCAGGTAATCTCGCCAAGACAATAGCCAGGGACAAGCCAGTGAGTACTTTTGAATGTACTCGCAAACATTATGAACACGGGTATAATATAACAAATGATAATCATGCTCTGAAATATTCTATGATCACAATGTCAGTCACGAAATAAACAAAATCCATGATGCACGCATGCAGGTTGTTCGTATAAAACATGAATATGCAATCCGGGAATAGAAATAAAAAAATGCACCGATCGGGTGTCTGAAGCGACGCCTCGAAAGGACGACAACAGAAAGCGTGCCTCAGTCGGGCGTCTGAGCGACACCACATAAAGGGCTTATAAAGTAAACAAATAACAAGCATGCCACAGTCGGGCGTCTGAGCGACACCACATAAAGGGCTTATAAAGTAAACAAATAACAAGCATGCCACAGTCGGGCGTCTGAGCGACACCACATAAAGGGCTTATAAAGTAAACAAATAACAAGCATGCCACAGTCGGGCGTCTGAGCGACACCACATAAAGGGCTTATAAAGTAAACAAATAACAAGCATGCCACAGT
>NC_057814.1:174923437-174929049 GCF_018294505.1 Triticum aestivum
CATGAATCTGCAATCCGGGAATAGAAATAAAAAAATGCACCGATCGGGTGTCTGAAGCAACGCCTCGAAAGGACGACAACAGAAAGCGTGCCTCAGTCGGGCGTCTGAGCGACACCACATAAAGGGCTTATAAAGTAAACAAATAACAAGCATGCCACAGTCGGGCGTCTGAGCGACACCACATAAAGGGCATATAAAGTAAACAAATAACAAGCATGCCACAGTCGGGCGTCTGAGCGACACCACATAAAGGGCTTATAAAGTAAACAAATAACAGGCATGCCACAGTCGGGCGTCTGACCGACACCACATAAAGGGCTTATAAAGTAAACAAATAACAAGCATGCCACAGTCGGGCGTCTGAGCGACACCACATAAAGGGCTTATAAAGTAAGTGAATAACAAGCATGCCACAGTCGGGCGTTTGAGCGACACCACATAAAGGGCTTATAAGAAAATAATCACAATGAATATCCAGGAGGTAGAACCGTCCCAGGGATACTCAATAATTCAAGTAATAAAAAGGGTTAGTCATATATAATAATAATCACAATCATCACAAGTCACAAGTCATGATCCATGTTCCGGTTTAGTAGTTTTTCCTTCGAAGACCGACACTAAGACCGACACTTGACCCATCCCAGACTGTAGTCCTTTCCCATGGACCCGGCTATTCGAATAGATTTAACCTCTGCAGAGGATGTACTCTTTACCCACGAGTAACGGATTTCTTTAGTCCATCGGGACTAATTCCATCTACGGTCTTTTAATTGAAAACACACCTGACCGCACACACCAGCTTAACTTACCGGTGTCTGGAATCACCCACAACACCTGTTAAGCAAAACTCTAAGTGGGGAGGCTACAACCTCGCGTAGCATGGGATCAAATTTATATCGCGCGCTCTAAGGGGTGCCCCCCTCTCGGTCCCAACCGGAAACACCAATGCCCCCGGACCAGGTGGCATGCCTACCAGATGCAGCCGGTATCTTCCACCATGGCCTCCCTGTACGGTGTGTGCTTGGAAGGGGTTGACAACTTACTGAACCGTACCCTACCTGAGGCAGGGGACAAGTGGTAGTACGAAACAAGTATGGGGGTTACTGGAAGAAGACTCGATCTACGGCCGACTCGGGAGGTTCGAGTATCCCCTGCATGATTAGCATAACAAATATATTTCAACTAACAGACAGAACCACCACTCATCTTACCTCATCATGCCATACCGGACACACTCGTCTCGACGAGGAACTAGGGACCAGCTCGTGTCTACCCAAGACAGAGACTTTCCCGGCTTCCTTCCGGTAGGCATGAAAGGCATACGCAGATGATTACTATCACAAGCATAACCATTTCTAACAGCAAAGAATCTTCATTATGCACTCATGCGTATGATTGTATCGTCACATAAAATAACGAATGCTCCATGTCAAGGCGGTGTTGTAACCGTATCAAACAACACACAAAAATATTATGACAGGGTTCAGAATGCTTGCCTTCAAGTTGTGGAGAGGCAGGGTGCATTCCAGAACTTTTGAAAGTTTTCTCCTCTCTCCAAAAATCCTATTTTTGAAAATATTCAAATTAACACATAGTTTCAAAACAGTACAAAAAAGTTGTTTGGAAAATTTTCGAATAAATACTAAAATAAACTAGACAGAATTTGAGAAACAACAAAAAAAGAATCACGTCATTTGGACATATATTTAAAAAGTTATAGCCAGTCAAAGTTTAGTCAAAATCCTGTTTTTAAAATAAAACAGAAAAGAAAACGTTTCAGACGAAATACGCTTTCGAGAGGAGGACACATACTTTGGGCTTTATGCCTCCAATTAACCCGCGCGGGCCGACTCGTGGGTCACTGACAGTGGGTCCCTTGGGCCCACTGGTCAGGTTTGACCAGTCGCCCCCGCCTCCTTCCTCCTCTGGCCGAACAGAGGCGGGGCTCCGGCGATCAACGCCGGCGAACAGCGGCTCCTCGCGGGGTCCTGAGGGCGGGGATGGATCCGCCAGGCCGGGGCGGTCCTCCCGGTGGTCGAGGAGGTGGCGGGGATGGAGGGAGTCGCCGGCGGCGAGCTCTGCGGCGGACGGCAGCTTCGGGAGGTTTGGGGCTTTGGGCTACGGTGGTTCCCCGACGCAGCTGAGGGTTTGGGCGGCTCCGCACGGTCGAGGGGAGGAGGATGGTGGTGCTATACGGACGGGGGGCCTCTGGTTGCGACTGAATGGACCGGAGGGCGGTGGCGGCTGTACTGGCCGGAGATGGGGAAGAAGACCTCCCGCCGTCGCTGGCTGGCCGTGGGGGCTTTGGTGGAGTGGCTTGAGTCGCCTGGGTGCCTGGTTGAGCTCGGGGTCCCTTTTATAGGCGGTTGGGGTCGGTTCCGCGGCGGCCGTGGATAAGGACGTCGGGAACCGCCATTCTGTAGCTGCAGGGCGACGTGGCGATGGCTGGCGGGGTCTGGCAGGGCGAGGGGATGAGCTCGAGCTGTTCAGGGCGAGCTGGCGCGCGGCTGTGGCTCGGGCGGCGCCGTCCACGGCAGGAGCTGTCGGAGCGGCGGTGGCGGCTTGCGTTGGTGGCGCTGTAGGGCGCCAGGAGGGGGCCAGGGTGGCTCTGCGGCGAGGGAGGAGTCGGGGCGCATTGGCTGCGAGTGGGGGAAAGGCCAGAACGAGCGCGGGGCGACGGCAGTGGGACGCGGCGACTCGGTGCGCGCGCGTGCAAAACGTGCGCTCTGGGTGCGCCCAGCGCACGCACGCGAGGTGTTCGGAAAAATGCCAAGGCATGCCAGGAGGCTTGGGTGGGGCTGGGGATTACCAGGTCTAGGCTAGGGTTTGCAACGAGATCAGTGGACAAGCTTGTTAGGTCAGGGGATCAAGTTCACAATGCAAACTAATAATCATGCCGAATCTGTTCATGCACTCAAGGTGTTCGACAGAATGCTAAGTGCATCTAGGCCACTCTTGGGGTGGCCAAGACCTCCAGACCAGTGTCTCTTTAGATGTAGGTGGTGGTGGCAAGGTTAGTTTTGCAAAACTAGAAACTAGTTAGTGCAAGTTTTTGAGAAAACCAATTCTGGGCAGAAACTAAAAGCTATCATTCCATGGACCAAAATTACTCCAATGGGTCCACTCTCCTGGACTTAAGGGTTTTGTAGGAAGGACCATAAGCAGGAAAAAGTATCATGGGCAACAGAGCAAAATAAAATGGGGTTGCAGTAGAAAGTGCCAAACTGGACCAGAGAGCAAAAGAAGATGATTTGCTCAAATTTTTCAAAGAACATTAGTGGTTTTTGCACAAAGATGAATAATATACTCCTACTGACCTCCGCTAATTTTGGTGGAAGTTTTAAAAGAATATTTAAATAGGTTGTAGTGCAAAAGTGAAATCTGGACCAGATTTGAAAACTAGGGGTAAAGCTCAAAATCTCCAAATGACTAAATGATATTTTTTCATAAAAGTGATTTAGGGACATCATATGTCATCCCCAAATTTTGGTGGGATTTTTAAATAAATTTATCAAAGGGTTGCAGTGCAAATGGGACCCTAAAACTTATGAAAACCCATTTTAGAGAAATAAAGCTCAGGGAAAAATAATTATAAATAATCCCACTGATAAAAGAATTGTTTTATTTGAGAGGGTAAACAAGTCCAATAATAATTGGAAAGTTTTCACTTGGGGTGAAAACTCCACAACTTAGAAGAAAAGAGAGATTCTGAGATCAAAAATAAATCCAGAAAAATAAAAATTTAATTTCCTGGCAGAATTTTAATAAACAAAACATAGTTAAATTTTTCGGGTGTTACAACACTACCCCCCTTAAGAAAAATCTCGTCCTCGAGATTTGCTAAGAACATATTTTGCAAAAAGATTGCTCGTACCATGCGATAATCGTAACATGGAAAGCGGTTACTCCACACACATGACAGGACGGGGTCATAGTAGAATCGCTAACTAAGGTGCAGTTGTGGTGTACTAGCAAGGTAATCGATTAGGTGATAGAAGAACGCGCGGTCGTGTATTTAGTGTATGCGTCTCGTGAGTCGTATAACGTGAGGGCATGCAAATTAATTATTTTTATTGAGAAAAACATTTTTCATCGCAGTGGTCTTTCAAGAAAAACCTTACTATGAAATTTGCTATAATTAAAAACAATCGATTTTATTTTATTACGAGAAACAACTTCAACCAAGGCAATATACTAATACAGAAAATTTTAAAGCACAACACAGTTATCACAACAAGCAGTCAAACGATACACCAACGGATATAACCGCGGTGCTGACGGTTCAGGAAATAAGCTATATGTTACGAGGAAAAATATTCCTTGCAATGGGATATATCTCTCGTCTACTCGGAGCGGATGGGGGACTCACAAAAGGCGTCTCTCTTAGTCTGGCCCTCAGGGGTCTGCTAATCGCGACTAGGGTCTTACACAGCAAGGGTCTGGAGAAAAATCCATCACTTGTTGGGTCAAGTGCTCTCGAGCGATGACATAGTGCACCAGCTCAATTAACGTCGGACTTTTCTCTACTCAGGTGTAGGGAAAGGATGTGGTTTCTCTGGCTGCTGCACTATTCGGAAAACAAAATAGCCACATTCACTGGCATAGGGTACCATGAATTGAAGATGGGTAACCGTTCCATAAGCAGCAATCTTAATTGCCATTGTTGGAGTGGGTATGGATTTTCCCGATGAAGGGAACTTCCGTAGGGTCTTGGTTTGGGTCTACCTACGGGGTGTGCTTGGCTGTACAATATTTCAAGGGGGTGAGAGTGACCCTCGATTTGAACAGATTGTACCAGGATGGCTGGGGAAAACCCATGGTACTGTGGTCAAAATCCCACAATTATTTTGATAAAATCCCCCCGGGGTGGCATCTGGGGTTTTTATATGAATCCCAAGGTGTGACCTGAAAAACAAATGGCTGCGAAGGCAGTGCACAAGGTGAGGGATGTGTGGTAAGATCACGGAGTGGCCTCATGTATAGCATCTGGGTTGGATGACATATCGTGTTGTGGGGGCAATATTAATTGTCGGTTGGGGCAAACTGTAACATCCCAAATATTCAATTTGGTATGTTATACATAGATCATCATTGCATAGCATGTTTTATTGCATTTTGACAAATCCTCGATAAATCCTAAGCAACTCAAGGACCCTCGGAGAGAGTTGGGTTTTCTCGAATTTTCATATTTGATTTTCATCAAATATTAAGACGAGGATTTTGGTTTTAATTATTTCTCTCCGGAATAATATTTCATTCTAAAAATAAATGAGAGGAGAAAATATGACTTCTCCAAAACAATTGAAATACTGGAGGAAAAATATTAAAATCATTTATTGGAATTATTTGGATTTTATTTGCTATTTTTATTGCATTAAAAATATTGCATGTTTTCAAAATATTTATTTTGTGTTAAAAAAATGTTCACCCTATTCTAGATTTTCTAACTAGACGGGGAAAATTTATTTTATATTTTTCTGACTTTTATTTATTTTTCTGTGAATTATTTTCCGCAGAACGTTTTAAAAAAAAACTGCGCGCGCGCCCGCGCTGGGCCGAGCCCAGGCCGCCGGCCCACCCCCGCGCCCTCTCCTCCTCGCGCACGGCACGAC
>NC_057814.1:174929617-174937580 GCF_018294505.1 Triticum aestivum
CCGCCCCTCGCCCCAAGCCGCCCGACCCCGCCGCCCCTCGCCTCGAGCCGCCGGAGCCCCGCCGGAGCACGCCCCCGACGAGGTACCTCGCCGCCCGTTCGGTTGCCGGTTTTCTTTAAAAAAAAACCCTAGATCGGTTTTTTTCCGGTTTTATTACTTTGCGAGCGTTTACCGAACCGTTCGTTTTAAATAACGCGTTCGTCGGTTTTTCTCTGTTAACGAACGTCCATTCTTTAACCGTTCGTCCGTTTTTCTTTTCGTCGGATTTTTTCTGCGATTATCTCAGATTCGATTTCTGATCGAATCTTCGATTCTGTTTAACTTCTCGCTCGTTTATCAGAATCAGGCGATTCAAGCGCCTAGAGTTTCGTCTCGAAATTCTCTTTCCGTTTAACCTACTCAAACAAGTTTTTGCTACAGTAAAATTTGACCTAGATCCAGATTAGTAAACGAAGCTATTTTCTTTCGCCGTTTGACTTTCGTTGCTTCTTTCGAGTTGATTCTTTTTGCAAACCGGAGTTCTTAAGTTGGACTTTCTGGTTGGATCTTTCATTCGAGTTTTACCTGTGCATTAGATGAGTACTGATTGTATGTTTGTTTGTTTGCGATAGAGTACCCGGAGTGTGCCGCTTGTTACTTCGAATCGCTAGGTTTTGCGGATCATCAGCAAGGCAAGTAACACTTTGATCATTCTTTCCATACCCAGTTTTATTGCATTAGATCTATTCCTCAAACAATTGCATGATTAGGATCTGATTAAATTGTGGGAGCTGGGAAGTAGTTGAGGTAGTACCTATTACCTGTTTTCTATTCAAACCCTTGGGAGTTACTTCTACGTTGCTTTTATTATTGCCATGCTATGCTCGTAGACGTGGATGGGTTTGAGTGATATTCATGACAGATGTGAGATGTTTATTAATGGTTCAACTTAAGGTGGCAACTAAAACTCACATCTGGGTGGATTGAGGCACCTGGAGAACCCAGTGTTGTCTGATTTTATAAGGTCCGCCACCCAGGCTCAAAGGGATCATAAGATTATTCATGCTAGAAACTTCCGTGTGCAGCCACAAGCTATTATGGGCTCTAGCATAGTTGAGTAGGTCACATGATCTCTTGAAGAGGTGGACTAGCAGATGTAGGGGAAAGTAGGTGTACCGGTCCATCCAGAGTAAAGAGTGATTGTTTCTGAAAGACTGTGTCTCGGTCATCCGTTTCTCAAACATCATGCAGTGCGAGAATCAAGCGGAGGCGATCGAGTCTTGTGGGGAAAAGTGCGCCAACCTCTGCAGAGTGTACAAACTAATCATGGTTAGCCGTGTCCCCGGTTATGGACAAATTGAGTATCTAGTACCTAGATTATCATTTGAACCTCATCACCATGTTACTTTTAATTAATTTTGTTGGGTTAATGATGACACCTAATTGGGATTGAGTTGGAGGTACCTTCTCAATGTTTAACAACCACCATGATAGTTAAATAAAATTTATTCCTTTGAAGTAGGATAAAATTGGCTTTTCGCAAAACTGTAACCGTAGAGCTTTCCACCAGCCATATATGCATGTAGTATAGCATTATTATTGTTCATTACTCTCTATGTGTTACATTGCCAGCATATCCTATGTGCTGACCCGTTCTCGGGCTGCAACGTTTCATGTTGCAGACTTTTCAGACGACGAGTAAGGTGCCTTAGGTCGTGGTCTTATACTCAGTGATGCCGCTGGAGTTGATGGACTCACTTATCTTCCAAGTCTTCCGCTGTTATCGTTATTAGATGGCCTTAAGCCATGTTTATCATACTTAATCTCTTAGGAGATACTCGATGTATTAAGTGTGTGATTGCTACTCTGTTATAAATCCTCCATTTGTACTGTGCGTGTCACCATTACTGATCCAGGGATGACACTGGTGCACAGCAGCACAGACCATTTGAGGTCTGGTCGCTACAAAGTTGGTATCAGAGCACACATTGACTGTAGGACACGACCACTAAGCTTAAGCCGTAGAAAGCTTCTCTCTTCTCATTTCTGACCCCTCTCCACTTTCTACTCTTTTAGGAATGGCGGATGCAAGGAGCAAGTTCATGCAACCAGATGAAGGCACGCCGTTTGGTCGACACTTGAAGGAAGTCACCAAGTACTTGAACATAGGAATACCAAGCATCACCGGAACCTACAACGCCACATTACCTGAAGAGGAGAGCTGGAAGATTCAAGTTATCATTCCAGGAAGGACGTTTGTGCCAGTTACTGAACCCATAAGATTGGTTTTCGAAGCACCAACTTGGAGTTTGGGGAAGAGCATGGCCGCACACATCGCCATGGGACGCATTGGAGAAGTCTACCACCAGGAGCTTAAGGGTACAATTTACCAAATTTGTGGACGCCGAGACGCGCAATGGGAGATGATCGGAACCAAGAAGGATGGATCAATTGCAGCTTTCATCCAGGAGCAGAACCAACATATTCGTCGCCAGGAGAACCAGATGTGCACAGACAAGGAAGAACTGAAGAAGGCATTAACGAAGATCAAAGAGCTCCAAGAAGAACTCAAGGCTACACGCGAAGATTATTTGGAGGAAATCAACGCACTAGTAGGGAAGAATGACGACCTGGAGAAGAAGATTGGAGTATTCATGGGAAATCCAATGCCAAAAGCAGAAGTCGACGAATGCACTTGTCCGGATAACTACATCATCATCGACGACACCGACTCAGAACCAAGTGAAGACGACTGGGTTGATGAAGCTGGAGCAGACATCATGGAGTCTTCAACGGATTAGAATTTTTTTTTTAGACCACCATATCAGTAGTAGTTTTCCCCCATTTAATAGTATAGTTCAAGCACTTTGTAACGCTAGTTAGATCGATTGTTTTGCCTTGTTTGGAATTGATTGAGTGATATTGATTGATTTGCCTCATGAGCATATGGGTAGTGTTTTCTCTCTAGACCTCATTCTATTCTTAACTCTCATCTTTTCTAAACCTATCAGATGCCTCCGAGACACGACACCGGATTTGTTTTCCCGCCAGAGATCACCCAGTTGATTCAGCAACAGAATGCCCTGATGCAAGTGTTAGTGCAGAACCAAGGCAACAACAACAACAACAACAACCCACCGCCACCACCACCTGTTGATCACTTAGCCCGTTTCTTAAGGCTAAACCCGCCGGTGTTTTCCAGTAGCACCGAGCCGATTGTAGCAGATGATTGGCTCCGCAAAGTTGGAAGGGAGTTGACCACTGCAGGATGCACAGATGCGGAAAGAGTGCGTTTTGCCGCACATCAGCTTGATGGACCCGCAGCATCATGGTGGGAGAATTATACAGCCACGCACCCTATTGACACTGTCACATGGGACCAGTTTCAGCAAGCTTTCCGTACAGCTCATGTTTCAGCAGGAGCTATGGCTATGAAGAAGCGTGAGTTTCGCAACCTACGCCAAGGAGGACGCACCGTAGGCCAGTATGTGGAGGATTTCAGTAAGTTAGCACGTTATGCACCAGATGACGTTGCTACAGATGCTGCCAAGCAGGAGAAATTTTTGGAAGGGCTGAATGATGAACTGAGTATGCAGTTGATGGTAGCAACCTTCAACAACTACCAGGAGCTGGTAGATAGAGCTCTCATGATTGAAGGGAAGCAACAGCAGATTGAAAATCGTAAGAGGAAGTATGGACAAGGGAAGTACAATTCTGGAGCTCAGCAGAAGCCGCGATTTACCCCGAAGCCGGGAGGACAGTTTCAGCATACCCATGGAGGAGGTAGTTCGCACAACCATAATGGCTCCAAGAATGGTAATGGGAATGGAGGAGGAAACGGACAGAACCGCACCAACCCATCTACCCCAACCAAGAGGGATCTAAGTCACATTACTTGTTTCAAGTGCCAGAAGACTGGACATTATGCAACTGATTGTCCTGAAGCCCAAAATGGAAATGGCAATGGAAGCTCTGGGAAGAAGCCGAACCCGTTCAACAAAGGACATGTGAACCACGTGAGCGTGGAGGAGGTTGAAGCTCAGCCTGATGCAGTAATAGGTAAGTTTTTGGTTAAGTCATTTACTGCAACCGTTCTTTTCGATACTGGTGCATCGCATTCATACATATCAAGGGGATTCGTGAATAAGTTTAAGATGTCCACCCAAGTTCTCAAAACCCCTATGTTAGTAACCTCGCCAGGAGCAGAGTATATGGCAACCCAAGGATGTTTTCAGATACCGTTGGCCATTGGAAGGCATGTTTTCCCCTCAGACCTCATTGTTTTGGAATTGCAAGGTTTGGATGTGATTTTGGGAATGGTTTGGCTATCGTTGTATGGAGGAAACATTGATTGTGCCAGCAAGACGATTTTGCTTACCACCCCGGAAGGAAAAAGGATCAAGTATGTATCCCGGCATATGCCGAAGAGGACTCAAGTAAATTCCTTATCAGGAGTTGTACAGGAGGAAGTACCAGTGGTGAAGGATTATCCGGATGTATTTCCAGAAGAGTTGCCAGGCATGCCACCAGATAGAGAGATTGAGTTCTTGATTGAACTTTTGCCAGGCACAGGGCCAATATCTAAGAGACCATACAGGATGCCCGCAAAGGATTTGGAGGAAATTAAGAAGCAGATCAAGGAGTTACTGGATAAAGGCTATATTCGCCCAAGTTCGTCTGGGGATCACCAGTACTTCTAGTGGAGAAGAAAGATGGATCGCTGAGGATGGTTGTTGATTACCGAGGATTGAATGAAGTGACCATCAAAAACAAGTACCCACTGCCGATAATCAATGATTTGTTTGACCGCCTACAAGGAGCTAAAGTATTTTCCAAGATCGATCTATGATCAGGATACCATCAGTTAAAGATTCGAGAGCAGGATATACCTAAGACGGCATTTACCACCAGATATGGACTGTATGAGTATACTGTTATGTCATTTGGACTGACTAACGCACCTGCCTACTTCATGAACCTGATGAACAAAGTGTTTATGGAGTTTTTGGATAAGTTCGTCGTGGTGTTCATTGATGGTATTTTAATCTTTTCCAAGGATGAGGAAGAGCATGAGGAGCATTTGCGATTGGTACTTGAGAAGCTCAGAGAACATCAGTTATACGCCAAGTTCAGCAAGTGTGAATTTTGGCTGAAGGAAGTTGGATTCCTTGGACATGTTATTTCTGGAGAAGGAATAGCAGTAGACCCTGCCAAGGTTGACACAGTGACAAGTTGGGAATCACCCACGACAGTTGGAGAAATCTGGAGTTTTCTTGGACTTGCAGGATACTACCGGAGATTTATCGAGAATTTCTCAAGGATTGCTAAGCCCATGACTGAGCTATTGAAGAAGGACACCAAATTCAATTGGACTGAGGAATGTGAAGCTAGTTTCCAAGAGTTGAAGAAACGATTGGTTACCTCACCGGTGTTGATTCTGCCAGATCAACGCAAAGACTATGAAGTTTATTGCGACGCTTCTCGTCGAGGACTTGGAGCAGTGCTTATGCAGGAAGGAAGAGTTGTGTCATATGCTTCACGACAACTTAAACCCCATATGCTACGCATGATTTGGAATTAGCAGCCGTGGTGCATGCATTGAAGACATGGAGACATTTCCTCATCGGAAACCATTGTGAGGTGTACACGGATCACAAGAGTTTGAAGTATATTTTCACGCAGAAGGAGTTAAATCTCAGACAGAGGAGATGGCTGGAGCTCATTAAAGATTATGATATGAGATTGCATTATCACCCTGGAAAGGCTAACGTAGTAGCAGACGCGTTGAGCCGCAAGAGTCATATCAACACCCTCATGATAGGAGAGATACCTCAGGAGTTAGCCGAGGACCTTCGCGAGCTATGTTTGGAAATAGTCCCAAGAGGCTATTTAGCGACATTGGAGATTCAGTCTACCTTGCTGGAAAGGATAAGAGAAGCTCAGAAGACAGACAAGGAGATTGAAGAGATAAAGGAGAAGATGAGCAAAGGAAAAGCCAAGGGATTTCGTGAGGATGAGCACGATACCTTATGGTTTGAGGACCGCGTTTATGTGCCAAATAATCCGGAGATCAGGAAGTTGATTTTGCAAGAAGCCCATGATTCACCGTACTCGATTCACCCAGGAAATACGAAGATGTATTTGGATTTGAAGAATATTTTCTGGTGGACCGGAATGAAGAAGGATATTGCGGAATACGTAGCAGTTTGTGATGTATGTTAGAGAGTGAAGGCAGAGCATCAGAAGCCAGCAGGATTGCTACAACCATTGCCGATACCCGAATGGAAGTGGGATAAAATAGGCATGGATTTTATCACAGGATTACCCAGGACTCGTTCAGGCTATGACTCGATATGGGTTCTAGTCGACCGTTTGACGAAAGTGGCTCATTTCATTCCAGTGAAGACCACTTACACCAGTGCTAAGTTGGCAAAGATATACATGACCAGGATCGTATGTTTGCATGGAGTTCCGAGGACCATTGTATCAGACAAAGGAACCCAATTTACCTCGAAGTTTTGGAAGCAGTTACATGAAACATTGGGAACCAGGCTGGAATTTAGTACAGCTTTCCACCCACAGACAGATGGACAGACCGAGAGAGTCAACCAGATTTTGGAGGACATGTTGAGAGCATGTGCACTAGATTATGGATCCAATTGGGACGACAATTTGCCATATGCGGAGTTTTCTTATAACAACAGTTATCAGACCAGTTTGAAGATGGCCCCTTTCGAAGCCTTGTACGGAAGGAGGTGTAGAACACCGTTGTTATGGGACGAAGTTGGAGACTGTCAGTTGTTTGGACCAGATTTGATTAAGGAGTCTGAACAGAAAGTGAGGTTGATTCGCGATAGGCTCAAAGTAGCCCAGTCCAGACAGAAGAGTTATGCAGATTCTAAACGAAAGGAGATAGTTCACGTAGTCGGAGACAGAGTGTATCTTCGAGTATCACCCCTTCGAGGAGTGAAGCGCTTTGGAGTTAAGGGAAAGTTAGCACCCCGTTTTATCGGACCATACAGAGTTGTGGAACGTATGGGAGAAGTTGCTTACAAGCTGGAATTGCCCGAAGGATTGTCTGGAGTTCATGATGTATTTCACGTTTCGCAACTGAAGAAGTGCCACGCAGAGATGGCTGAGATACCGCTGAGAGATACTGTGCCACTGGAAGCGATTCAGCTGGAAAGTGATTTGACCTATGAGGAGAAACCAGTTAAGATTCTCGAGTATGCCAGCCGAGTTACCCGCAGCAAGGTTATCAAGTTTTGCAAAGTTCAGTGGAGTCACCACACGGAGGATGAAGCCACCTGCGAGCGAGAGGAAGATCTACGGAAGGACCACTCCCACCTGTTTTCTAGCCAACCCGAATCTCGAGGGCGAGATTCATCTTAAGGGGGGTAGGTTTGTAACATCCCAAATTTTCAATTTGGTATGTTATACATAGATCATCATTGCATAGCATGTTTTATTGCATTTTGACAAATCCTCGATAAATCCTAAGCAACTCAAGGACCCTCGGAGAGAGTTGGGGATTTTTCTCGAATTTTCATATTTGATTTTCATCAAATATTAAGACGGGGATTTTGGTTTTAATTATTTCTCTCCGGAATAATATTTCATTCTAAAAATAAATGAGAGGAGAAAATATGACTTCTCCAAAACAATTGAAATACTGGAGGAAAAATGTTAAAATCATTTATTGGAATTATTTGGATTTTATTTGCTATTTTTATTGCATTAAAAATATTGCATGTTTTCAAAATATTTATTTTGCGTTAAAAAAATGTTCACCCTATTCTAGATTTTCTAACTAGACGGGGAAAATTTATTTTATATTTTTCTGACTTTTATTTATTTTTCTGTGAATTATTTTCCGTAGAACGTTTTAAAAAAAACTGCGCGCGCCCGCGCTGGGCCGAGCCCAGGCCGCCGGCCCACCCCCGCGCCCTCTCCTCCTCGCGCACGGCACGACCGCCGCCGCCGC
>NC_057814.1:174938166-174941323 GCF_018294505.1 Triticum aestivum
CCGCCGCCGCATCGCACCCGCCGCCGCCCGCACCGGAGCCCGCGCCGCCGCCGCTCGCCGGAGCCGCCGCCGGAGCCCCGCCCCTCGCCCCAAGCCGCCCGACCCCGCCGCCCCTCGCCTCGAGCCGCCGGAGCACGCCCCCGACGAGGTACCTCGCCGCCCGTTCGGTTGCCGGTTTTCTTTTAAAAAAAACCCTAGATCGGTTTTTTCCGGTTTTATTACTTTGCGAGCGTTTACCGAACCGTTCGTTTTAACGAACGCGTTCGTCGGTTTTTCTCTATTAACGAACGTCCGTTCTTTAACCGTTCGTCCGTTTTTCTTTTCGTCGGATTTTTTCTGCGATTATCTCAGATTCGATTTCTGATCGAATCTTCGATTCTGTTTAACCTCTCGCTCGTTTATCAGAATCAGGCGATTCAAGCGCCTAGAGTTTCTTCTCGAAATTCTCTTTCCGTTTAACCTACTCAAACAAGTTTTTGCTACAGTAAAATTTGACCTAGATCCAGATTAGTAAACGAAGCTATTTTCTTTCGCCGTTTGACTTTCGTTGCTTCTTTCGAGTTGATTCTTTTTGCAAACCGGAGTTCTTAAGTTGGAATTTCTGGTTGGATCTTTCATTCGAGTTTTACCTGTGCATTAGATGAGTACTGATTGTATGTTTGTTTGTTTGCGATAGAGTACCCGGAGTGTGCCGCTTGTTACTTCGAATCGCTAGGTTTTGCGGATCATCAGCAAGGCAAGTAACACTTTGATCATTCTTTCCATACCCAGTTTTATTGCATTAGATCTATTCCTCAAACAATTGCATGATTAGGATCTGATTAAATTGTGGGAGCTAGGAAGTAGTTGAGGTAGTACCTATTACCTGTTTTCTATTCAAACCCTTGGGAGTTACTTCTACGTTGCTTTTATTATTGTCATGCTATGCTCGTAGACGTGGATGGGTTTGAGTGATATTCATGACAGATGTGAGATGTTTATTAATGGTTCAACTTAAGGTGGTAACTAAAACTCACATCTGGGTGGATTGAGGCACCTGGAGAACCCAGTGTTGTCTGATTTTATAAGGTCCGCCACCCAGGCTCAAAGGGATCATAAGATTATTCATGCTAGAAACTTCCGTGTGCAGCCACAAGCTATTATGGGCTCTAGCATAGTTGAGTAGGTCACATGATCTCTTGAAGAGGTGGACTAGCAGATGTAGGGGAAAGTAGGTGTACCGGTCCATCCAGAGTAAAGAGTGATTGTTTCTGAAAGACTGTGTCTCGGTCATCCGTTTCTCAAACATCATGCAGTGCGAGAATCAAGCGGAGGCGATCGAGTCTTGTGGGGAAAAGTGTGCAAACCTCTGCAGAGTGTACAAACTGATCATGGTTAGCCGTGTCCCCGGTTATGGACAACTTGAGTATCTAGTACCTGGATTATCATTTGAATCTCATCACCATGTTACTTTTAATTAATTTTGTTGGGTTAATGATGACACTTAATTGGGATTGAGTTGGAGGTACCTTCTCAATGTTTAACAACCACCATGATAGTTAAATAAAATTTATTCCTTTGAAGTAGGATAAAATTGGCTTTTCGCAAAACTGTAACCATAGAGCTTTCCACCAGCCATATATGCATGTAGTATAGCATTATTATTGTTCATTACTCTCTACGTGTTACATTGCCAGCATATCCTATGTGCTGACCCGTTCTGGGGCTGCAACATTTCATGTTGCAGACTTTTCAGACGACGAGTAAGGTGCCTTAGGTCGTGGTCTTATACTCAGTGATGCCGCTGGAGTTGATGGACTCACTTATCTTCCAAGTCTTCCGCTGTTATCGTTATTAGATGGCCTTAAGCCATGTTTATCATACTTAATCTCTTAGGAGATATTCGATGTATTAAGTGTGTGATTGCTACTCTGTTATAAATCCTCCATTTGTACTGTGCGTGTCAGCATTACTGATCCAGGGATGACACTGGTGCACAGCAGCACAGACCATTTGAGGTCTGGTCGCTACACAAACGTTCCCTTTATATAAAGAAAACGGAGTCTTCCTTCGCACGCTTGCGAATGGGGCAACTCAGGTGTCGATCACGGGCGTGTAGCTTACTGGGCTAGTCTGATAGGTTGGGCACCGACTGCCAAAAGCTGTCGGGGTCACTGTGGGCGCTATCGGGTAGGCTAAGCTTGGTTGTGGTGAGGTTAAGGTCTGGTGGGTGGGTTAACCTAGGTTTATCGACCCGGCTAAGATAGGATTAGCCAATGGTCAGCCTGGCTCTGATACCAAGTTTGTCAGGACCGGTTTTCGGGATATTAATTTCCCAGAAAATGGCCCTTGTGCTCACCAGCCCCAGGATTACTGTTAGCTGATGAGGCAACAACTTGATACAGAAATTCCAAGCAAAGTACAAAATATGTAGTACAAGACCATTGTGGCCTATGAGTACAACAATTGGTTTCTAGTGGTTGATGGCGGAAGCGGTTTGTGGTTCATCTGCGTCTATGGGACTCCATTTCCCACAGGAACAGCTGACCTAGATAACTCCTATCTTCGCGAGGCTGCTATCACCGTTGCTTAGGTTCCAGGGCTGTCATCGCGACGCTCCTCTCCAAGCAGGTAATCTGGCCAAGACAATAGCCAGGGACAAGCCAGTGAGTACTTTTGAATGTACTCGCAAAGATTATGAACACGGGTATAATATAACAAATGATAATCATGCTCTGAAATATTCTATGATCACAATGTCAGTCACGAAATAAACAAAAATCCATGATGCACGCATGCAGGTTGTTCGTATAAAACATGAATCTGCAATCCGGGAATAGAAATAAAAAAATGCACCGATCGGGTGTCTGAAGCAACGCCTCGAAAGGACGACAACAGAAAGCGTGCCTCAGTCGGGCGTCTGAGCGACACCACATAAAGGGCTTATAAAGTAAACAAATAACAAGCATGCCACAGTCGGGCGTCTGAGCGACGCCACATAAAGGGCTTATAAAGTAAACAAATAACAAGCATGCCACAGTCGGGCGTCTGAGCGACACCACATAAAGGGCATATAAAGTAAACAAATAACAAGCATGCCACAGTCGGGCGTCTGAGCGACACCACATAAAGGGCTTATAAAGTAAACAAATAACAGGCATGCCACAGTCGGGCGTCT
>NC_057814.1:174941333-174980381 GCF_018294505.1 Triticum aestivum
CATGAATCTGCAATCCGGGAATAGAAATAAAAAAATGCACCGATCGGGTGTCTGAAGCAACGCCTCGAAAGGACGACAACAGAAAGCGTGCCTCAGTCGGGCGTCTGAGCGACACCACATAAAGGGCTTATAAAGTAAACAAATAACAAGCATGCCACAGTCGGGCGTCTGAGCGACACCACATAAAGGGCATATAAAGTAAACAAATAACAAGCATGCCACAGTCGGGCGTCTGAGCGACACCACATAAAGGGCTTATAAAGTAAACAAATAACAGGCATGCCACAGTCGGGCGTCTGACCGACACCACATAAAGGGCTTATAAAGTAAACAAATAACAAGCATGCCACAGTCGGGCGTCTGAGCGACACCACATAAAGGGCTTATAAAGTAAGTGAATAACAAGCATGCCACAGTCGGGCGTTTGAGCGACACCACATAAAGGGCTTATAAGAAAATAATCACAACGAATATCCAGGAGGTAGAACCGTCCCAGGGATACTCAATAATTCAAGTAATAAAAAGGGTTAGTCCAATATAATAATAATCACAATCATCACAAGTCACAAGTCATGATCCATGTTCCGGTTTAGTAGTTTTTCCTCCGAAGACCGACACTAAGACCGACACTTGACCCATCCCAGACTGCAGTCCGTTCCCATGGACCCGGCTATTCGAATAGATTTAACCTCTGCAGAGGGTGTACTCTTTACCCACGAGTAACGGATTTCTTTAGTCCATCGGGACTAATTCCGTCTACGGTCTTTTAATTGAAAACACACCTGACCGCACACACCAGCCTAACTTACCGGTGTCTGGAATCACCCACAACACCTGTTAAGCAAAACTCTAATTGGGAGGCTACAACCTCGCGTAGCATGGGATCAAATTTATATCGCGCGCTCTAAGGGGTGCCCCCCTCTCGGTCCCAACCGGGAACACCCATGCCCCCGGACCAGGTGGCATGCCTACCGGATGCAGCCGGTATCTTCCACCATGGCCTCTCTGTACGGTGTGTGCTTGGAAGGGGTTGACAACTTACTGAACCGTACCCTACCTGCGGCAGGGACAAGTGGTAGTACGAAACAAGTATGGGGGTTACTGGAACAAGACTCGATCTACGGCCGACTCAGGAGGTTCAAGTATCCCCTGCATGATTAGCATAACAAATATATTTCAACTAACAGACAGAACCACCACTCATCATACCTCATCATGTCATACCGGACACAGTCGTCTCAACGAGGAACTAGGGACCAGCTCGTGTCTACCCAAGACAGAGACTTTCCCGGCTTCCTTCCGGTAGGCATGAAAGGCATACGAAGATGATTACTATCACAAGCATAACCATTTCTAACGGCAAAGAATCTTCATTATGCACTCATGCGTATGATTGTATCGTCACATAAAATAACGAATGCTCCATGTCAAGGCGGTGTTGTAACCGTATCAAACAACACACAAAAATATTATGCCAGGGTTCAGAATGCTTGCCTTCAAGTTGTAGAGGCAGGGTGCATTCCAGAACTTTTGAAAGTTTTCTCCTCTCTCCAAAAATCCTATTTTTGAAAATATTCAAATTAACACATAGTTTCAAAACAGTACAAAAAAGTTGTTTGGAAAATTTTCAAATAAATACTAAAATAAACTAGACAGAATTTGAGAAACAACAAAAAAGAATCAAGTCATTTGGACTTATATTTAAAAAGTTATAGCCGGTCAAAGTTTAGTCAAAATCCTGTTTTTAAAATAAAACAGAAAAGAAAACGTTTCAGACGAAATACGCTTTCGAGAGGAGGACACGTACTTCGGGCTTTACGCCTCCACTTAACCCGCGCGGGCTGACTAGTGGGTCACTGACAGTGGGTCCCTTGGGCCCACTGGTCAGGTTTGACCAGTCGCCCCCGCCTCCTTCCTCCTCTGGCCGAACAGAGGCGGGGCTTTGGCGATCAACGCCGGCGAACAGCGGCTCCTCGCGGGGTCCTGAGGGCGGGGATGGATCCGCCGGGGCGGGGCGGTCCTCCCGATGGTCGAGGAGGTGGCGGGGATGGAGGGAGTCGCCGGCGGCGAGCTCCACGGTGGACGGCAGCTTCGGGAGGTTTGGGGCTTTGGGCTACGGTCGTTCCCCGATGCAGCTGAGGGTTTGGGCGGCTCCGCACGGTCGAGGGGAGGAGGATGGTGGTGCTATACAGACGGGGGGGGCTCTGGTTGCGACTGAATGGACCGGAGGGCGGTGGCGGCTGTACTGGCCGGAGATGGGGAGGAAGACCTCCCGCCGTCGCTGGCTGGCCATGGGGGCTTTGGTGGAGTGGCTTGAGGTCGCCTGGGTGCCTGGTCGAGCTCGGGGTCCCTTTTATAGGCGGTTGGGGTCGGTTCCGCGGTAGCCGTGGATAAGGACGCCGGCGAACCGCCGTTCTGTAGCTGCAGGGCGACGTGGCGATGGCTGGCGGGGTCTGGCAGGGCGAGGGGATGAGCTCGAGCTGTTCAGGGCGAGCTGGCGCACGGCTGTGGCTCGGGCGGCGCCGTCCACGGCAGGAGCTGTCGGAGCGGCGGTGGCGGCTTGCGTTGGTGGCGCTGTAGGGCGCTAGGAGGGGGCCAGGGTGGCTCTGTGGCGAGGGAGGAGTCGGGGCGCGTTGGCTGCGAGTGGGGGAAAGGCCAGAATGAGCGCGGGGCGACGGCAGTGGGACGCGGCGACTCGGTGCGCGCGTGTGCAAAACGTGCGCTCTAGGCGCGGCCAGCGCACGCACGCGAGGTGTTCGGCAAAATGCCAAGGCATGCCAGGAGGCTTGGGTGGGGCTGGGGATTACCAGGTCTAGGCTAGGGTTTGTAAGGAGATCAGTGGACAAGCTTGTTAGGTCAGGGGATCAAGTTCACAATGCAAACTAATAATCATGCCAAATCTGTTCATGCACTCAAGGTGTTCGACAGAATGCTAAGTGCATCTAGGCCACTCTTGGGGTGGCCAAAAACTCCAGACCAGTGTCTCTTTAGATGTAGGTGGTGGTGGCAAGGTTAGTTTTGCAAAACTAGAAACTAGTTAGTGCAAGTTTTTGAGAAAACCAATTCTGGGCAGAAACTAAAAGCTATCATTCCATGGACCAAAATTACTCCAATGGGTCCACTCTCCTGGACTTAAGGGTTTTGTAGGAAGGACCATAAGCAGGAAAAAGAATCAAGGGCAACAGAGCAAAATAAAATGGGGTTGCAGTAGAAAGTGCCAAACTGGACCAGAGAGCAAAAGAAGATGATTTGCTCAAATTTTTCAAAGAACATTAGTGGGCTTTTGCACAAAGATGAATAATATACTCCTACTGACCTCCGCTAATTTTGGTGGAAGTTTTAAAAGAATATTTAAATAGGTTGTAGTGCAAAAGTGAAATCTGGACCAGATTTGAAAACTAGGGGTAAAGCTCAAAATCTCCAAATGACTAAAGGATATTTTTGCATAAAAGTGATTTAGGGACATCATATGTCATCCCCAAATTTTGGTGGGATTTTTGAATAAATTTATCAAAGGGTTGCAGTGCAAATGGGACCCTAAAACTTTTGAAAACCCATTTTAGAGAAATAAAGCTCAGGGAAAAATAATTATAAATAATCCCACTGATAAAAGAATTGTTTTATTTGAGAGGGTAAACAAGTCCAATAATAATTGGAAAGTTTCACTTGGGGTGAAAACTCCACAACTTAGAAGAAAAGAGAGATTCTGAGATCAAAAATAAATCCAGAAAAATAAAAATTTAATTTCCTGGCAAAATTTTAATAAACAAAACATAGTTAAATTTTTGGGGTGTTACAGGCACTAACTGCAGGAACGGTTCTCCTATGAAGAAAATCTGGGTTCCCAAAAGGTGCCTTGAAAGTCTTCAGGTGAATGTCCTCATGACACCACCTGTGAAGAACAGGAACCCCAGATCAAATTCTTCATATGGACCAAATTCTTCATATGGATCCAAGTCCTCACCAAATTCCTCACATGGATCAAATTCCTCAAAAGGATCAAAATCCTCATATGAAAATCATTGTGCTAACAACTCTGTTCCGCAGGGAAGAGCTAAGGGCTATGAATATGAGCATTATTCTTCTAATCATTATGTTCATAAGTCCTCGAAGAATTTCTCTGCTTATTCATATGCTTACCCTAACTTCTCTTATGTGAAACGAAATGGATTGGCTTCTATGCCACCTTTTTCGTATGGAGCTCGCAGAGTGATGAACTCTTTGCCACCCCTTCAGATGTGGGTGGTGAAGAAAAAGAACTAATCTCTTATGCAGGGTCAGGTCTCCAGATGTACTTAAACGTCTGAAGAATTTGCTGGAGACCTGAAAAGTGCCTGAAAGGACGCAGGCTAATCATGAAGAAATGAACTTTCATTTCACACGTCCTCATACTGTTTTAACTGTTGCATTGCTTGATGAAATTGGTCTGATGAATTGTGATGTCATATTCTTCACTGATGAAATATATGAAGTTCATAAGCTGCACTAATTCATCTGCAGGATGATCAACCCTAAGCCACTGAGTGGGTCCTCGATAGTGGATGTACAAATCATATGACTGGTGACAAGAATCTATTGATGGATGCTCCTTTATCACCATCACATCTGAAGCATATCATCTTTGCTGACAAAGGCAAAAGTCAGGTATTGGGTCTAGGTAAGGTTGCGATCACAAAGGATCGACACATGGACAAAGTCATGCTTGTCGAGTCCTTAGGATACAACCTCATGTCTATCTCAATGCTTTGTGATCTTGATATGGTGGTTGTCTTTGGCAAGTATCGTTGTGTTGTGGTTATGGAAGCTGACAATTCCAAAGTCTTCGAAGGCTTTAGGAGAGGAGACTTGTATATTGTTGATTTCTCTACAGGACCGCAACCAGCCGTGTGCCTACTTGCAAAAGCTTCAGAAGGGTGGCTATGGCATCGACGACTTGGTCATGCAGGCATGAGGAATTTGCACACGCTTGCGAAGAAGAAGCATGTCATTGGCATTGAGAATGTCAAATTCCTCAAGGATCACTTGTGTGGAGCTTGTGAAGCTGGAAAGATGACCAAGGCTAAGCATCCAGCGAAGACTATCATGACCACTACTCGACCATTCGAATTGCTTCACATGGACCTCTTTCGTCCTAATCATTACTCAGCTGTCACAAATGGTGCATCTCTCTATGGCCTTGTTATTGTTGATGATTACTCTCGTTACACTTGGGTACACATTGTTACTTACAAACATGAAGTGCAGGAAGTCTTCAAACGATTTTCCTCTAGGGCTTCAACCAACTTTGGTGTGAAGATCAAGCACATTAGAAGTGACAATGGAACTAAGTTCAAGAATTCTGGTCTTGATGCCTATCTTGATGAACTTGTTATTACTCATGAGTTATCTGCTCCTTACACTCCACAGCAGAATGGCGTCGTGGAGCGCAAGAACAGAACTCTTGTTGAGATGGCTCGCACTATGCTTGATGAGTACAAGACGCCTCGTCACTTCTAGATTGAGGCAATTTATACTGCGTGCCACATCATCAATAGGGTATATCTTCACAAATTCTTCAAGAAGACTGCCTATGAACTCCTCACTGACAAGAAACCCAATGTGAGTTATTTCAAAGTCTTCGGTGCTAAATGTTGGATTAGAGATCCTCATCACAATGCTAAATTTGCACTGAAAGCACATGAAGGTTTTATGCTTGGTTACGGAAAGGACTCGCACACCTACAGAGTCTTCAACAATGTTCTTCACAAGGTTGTTGAAACTGTAGATGTGCGGTTCGATGAAACTAATGGCTCGCAAAGAGAGCACCTACCCTCTGTGATAGATGAACCAGCACCTGAGGAAACTATCAAGTTCAAGGCTACTGAGGATGTCATTCCTACCGAAGAATCTGCTGAAGAATTCATTCCAGAACGTGAAGAACGTCGAGCTAATGCACCTGAAGAAAATGCTGAAGAAAATGCTGATCAAATTCCTCGACGACAACCCACTCATCCTCGCGTTGCAAAAGAAGTGCAAGTTGAAAAGATCATCGATGACATTAAAGCACCAAGTCCTCTCACACGCTCAAAAGCTTCACATTTATCTAACTTTTGTGGGCACTATGCTTTTGTCTCTATCACAGAGCCCACTAAGGTAGATGAAGCATTTCTGGAGCCTGAGTGGATTCAGGCCATGCAAGAAGAATTACATCAATTCGAGCTTAACAACGTCTGGGAACTGGTTAAACGTCCAGATCCTAGCAAGCACAATATCATTGGCACAAAGTGGATCTACCGCAACAAGCAGGATGAAAATGGCCTTGTGGTGAGGAATAAGGCACGGCTTGTAGCTCAAGGCTACACATAGGTTGAAGGAATTGATTTTGATGAAACTTTTGTACATGTTGCTAGACTTGAAGCTATTCGCATATTACTTGCTTATGCTAACCATCATGATATCACTTTATATCAAATGGATGTGAAAAGTGCATTCCTCAATGGTAAGCTTGAGGAAGAAGTATATGTTGCTCAACCCCTAGGTTTTGAAGATCCCAAGCATCCTGACAAAGTCTTCAGACTCAATAAGGCCCTCTATGGCCTCAAGCAGGCCCCTCGGGAATGGTATGATACTTTGAAGGAATTCCTCATGAAGAAAGGCTTCAAACCCGGTTCACTCGACCCTACTCTTTTAACTAAATCTTATGATGGTGAATTGTTTGTGTGCCAAATATATGTTGATGATATCATCTTTGGCTGTACTGACCAACGTTATAGTGATGAATTTTCCTATATGATGAGTGAAGAATATCAAATGTCTATGATGGGAGAGTTTAAATTCTTCTTAGGTCTTCAAATTCGTCAACAGCGCAATGGCATATTCATATCTCAGGAGAAATACCTCAAGGATGTACTGAGGAAATTCGGCATGCAAGATTGCAAAGGCGTCAAAATTCCGATGCCCACAGATGCCCATCTATGCACTGATGAAAATGGTATTGACTTCAATCAAAAGGTATACCGTTCCATGATTGGTTCTTTATTGTATTTATGTGCATCTAGGCCAGATATTATGCTTAGTGTTTGCATGTGTGCCCGATTTCAAGCTACACCGAAGGAATCACACCATAAGGCTGTGAAGCATATTCTTCGATATCTAGCTCACACACCAACACTTGGATTATGGTACCCCAAGGGCTCGGCTTTTGATCTCATTGGATATTCTGACTCTGATTATGCTTGTGATCGTGTGGACCGCAAGTCAACATCTGGTACATGCCATTTCCTCGGACGATCTTTGGTCTGTTGGTCCTCGAAGAAACAGAACTGCGTATCACTATCTACTGCTGAAGCTGAGTACATTGCTGCTGGTTCTTGTTGTGCTCAATTGCTGTGGATGAAGCAAACTCTCAAGGACTACGGATTCAACGTGAAGAATGTGCCTCTCTTCTGTGACAATGAGAGTGCCATCAAGATTGCTCACAACCCAGTTCAGCACTCGAAGACAAAGCACATTCAGATTCGTCATCATTTTCTTCGTGATCATGTGTTGAAGGGCGACATTTCTATTGAGCATGTGAAGACTGAAGAACAGCTAGCCGATATCTTCACAAAGCCCTTGGATGAGAAGAGATTTAGCAAGTTGCGGTGTGAGCTAAATATCCTAGAATCTTCGAGTGTTCTTTGAAAAGGACACTCATCCTAACACTTATGCAAAATTGATGACTTAGATGTGCAACACATGAAGAAACATTTTTCTTCAATCAATGAAGAATAACACTCTAAGTGTGAAGAAATTAATGAAGAATTTGATTCTCAGAACCCTACGACAATTGTACGCGGTGTCTGAAATCATCATTCTTATACGGTGGGTCACGCCACCACAAAAGTTGAAAATCTTCAATGTGAGTTTTTCCTCAGTTTTTGAAATTCCTCAGTTGTTCATATTCTTCAACTTTGCATTGTCTTCACCTTCTCCGTCGTTTTTCTTCATTGGGTATATATATATATATATGAGTTTATGTCCTCTACAGCATTCACTTATGGCTAATTCTTCAACTTGGTTTTTCTGCTAAGTGAATGTGATCGGACCCTTCCCCCTCTATGCTATACTCAACCCAATCTATTCACAAATTCTTCATGTGCGTTCTATTTGAAACTCGTTCAAAATCTTCACTCGGTCCTTGTCAGCTGAAGAATTTGCGAACGGAACTTTTAACTTATCTTATCCAAATTTTCGGCTTTGCCGCACAAACCGTTCCGCATCCCACGAAATACTTATCTATTCACCCACGATCTAACACAATCTCCACTTCTTAGTACGTGGGTGACACATGTTAAGCGAATGAGAAGGGTCAGGGGCACGTTCGTCCAATTTCTTCGGGCGAACAGTTTTTCACCGTGGCTATAAATACCCCCTCTCCCCTTCCTCACTTCCTTTACTCCGCTCGACCTCTCTCCAGCTCGAGCTTCTCAAACCCTAGCGCCGCCGCTACTTCATCGTCGCCGGTGAGGAAGAGCTTCACTGCCTCGACCTCATCGCCGCTGTACTCACGCCGGCCGCGGAAATCTTCACTCCACCACCGCCGTAGCCGTCTTCCTCCGCCGAGTTAGGGCGTGGAAGATCTGCACAGACGAACTTCACTTCTCCACCTCACAGTTCGTTGTGTTCTTCGTTCAGGGTAATTAAAAGTTACCTTTACTGCCCTCTTTGATTCAAATGATTTCTACAAAATCTTCAAAGGTGTTTATTCTTCAAATTTTTCACACACTAAACACCTCACATCTCATCTGTTCTTGATTCGTTTCTCTAAGCATCATTTTTCTTCAAGATTCCTCAATTGTGTGGATCTTCGATCTATACAAGTCTGGAACCTAAGACAAAGAACGCTTAGTGAAATTCTTCAAGACTCATCTGGTCAAATTCCTCAAACTTGTTCTTTTTGAAAAACCTTCTGAGAACGCATATGACCTCTCCAAATTCCTCGCAACTATACTCTATTCACAGGTACTCATGTCCGCTGCTGAATCACTAGGTTCTCATCAACTTAACTCATTTGCAGTGTTCCTCGAAGAAAAGTTGCATACTTCTTCAGAAAGTTCAATTGTTCAAATTCCTCAACTGAAGAAAATGGCTGATGGAAAGAAGCCACAGAAAGGAGGAAAGAGGCCTGAAATCAATACTGCCTTTGAAATCCCTGAGGACATTTATGCTGGGTACTGCACACCCCCTGAGGAAGATAAAAATCAGCGCAAGGTGCGCATTTAGAGGATAGAGAGGAGATGGGCAAAAGAGTGGAGGGAGTACAGGTATGTGACTCCAAAATACATGAAGAAATTCGCTGTTACTCCTCCATGCTCAAGACCACCATTGGCACCTGGCCAAGAAGCAGATCCCACTAGCATCAAGCGCGGTGAGGATTTTCCTGAAGAATGGGCCAAACGGCAGGCCAAGTTGGCCAAACAGGCAAAAGATGCAGTGAAGAAATTCAACGAAGACTCTACTGCTGCTGCTCGGGCCTTTGTAAGGCCGAAGAAATCCATGGCAAAGAAGCCTGCGCATAAGCCAAGTGCCTCTTCTTCAATGCCCTCACGGCCAATTTCCTCAGCTAAGCCCTCACGCTGCTCCTGCTCCTCCAGAGTCCTCAGCTGCTCCGACCAAATCCTCAGCACCTGTGCATCTTGCCACGTGCCAAAGGACTACAGGCATCTCTATTGCCTCAGGAGCTTCAGCTAGTTCCTCAGCTGCACCAAATTCTTCAACAGGACCCTCTCTGCTGAAGACAAAGACCACTGCTGGACGAGGCTCTCGCCCAAGTCCTCACAAGAAGCAGGTCGCCTTCCAAGTGCCGTCTAAAGAAGACGAAGCTGATGATGAAGAACTTGCTGAAATCATCAGAGATAGGCAAGTCAGGGCCGCTAGAGCCAAGGGCACAAATGTGCCTCTGCTTTTGGATCCAAAGTTGATCCTCGACTACATTGATCTCTGGCACAAGGACCCAAACACTCCTATGCCTGACTTCAAGCCGACTCCTGGTCAAAGTCATATGCTGACTGCCTTCATCCAAGAAGAGAAATGGAAATTTGAGAAGGCCAGGCAGCTCAAGAAAGCACAGTACAGGAAGGAGAAATTCCTGAAGAACAACGTTGTCTCTATGACAACTGATGAACTTGTGAAGGTCCAGTCTGAAATCAAAGTCCTCAGCGATGATTTCAATGCTTACTATGCTGATTGGAAAGGAACGAAGGACAAGTTTGTCAAACTGAGTAAGATGTTCACCTCAAATGTTGCAGCCCCATCGCAACAAGAAATTCCTCAGGCTGAAGCATCTGCTCAGCAAACTGAAGAACATGCCAGCACCGCTGATGACAATCAGGCTGCTGAAGAAAATGTGAGTTCCAGGGATGATGACTACATTCCAGCCGCTGATGAAATTGCCAGGGCATCCACTAGTGGTGCGCCTGAAGAAAATGAAGAGGTAAGGGCAACTACATCAATTGTGCCTGAAGAAAATCAATCACTTTCCTCTGCTCCTCCTGCGCCTACTCCAACTCCAATCCTTCCATCTACATCAGATGTGAAGAAGACCAAGGCTGCAGAGCGTGCAACAGTGAATAAAAGGAAAGCATCAGCTCCTTCAGATTCTTCAGCACCGAAGAAGATGAAGAAATTAACAAGCTCATTTGCTAATCCAATTGATGTTGTTCCAGTTTCCACCATGCCATCAAAGGAAATCGTCCCTTTTGATGAAGAATATGTGATACCTAGCGGATCTGATGAAGAAAATCCTTCTACTGCTTCGTCAGAGCAAATGGATGAAGAAATTGAAGTGGATAAAATCCCTTCAACCCCCACAGTTTCCTCGCCTATGCCTCAGTTTACTGCTGAAGAGGCTGGCATTGAAGAAATGGAAGATGAAGATGTGGACATTGGCTGTACCACACAAGTGATGAATGATGACTCCTGGGAAAGTCAGCATCCCAACTCTCCACTCTTCACTCCATTGCAACAAATTCCTCAGTCCCCAGCAACTACTATTCAAATCGGATCTGATGAAGCTCATGAAGACATTCCAGCCGCTAGTGCTGAAGAAAATGAAAATGAAGAATTGAAGAACCAGGCTGCCACTGAAGAGGAACCAGAAATTCCTCAGCCTGAAGAACCTGAGATTGCGATTCCTGAGGTTGTAATGCAACTCACTGACACTCCTCTGCCCAAGCCAAAGGATCCATTATCAAGGAAGCAAAAATTCAAGGCTGATGATTCCTTCGGCGAGCATGTATTCTTCACTGATTACAACCCCTATGACTCTGCTCGCATTAGGAAGAGGCGTTTCTGGACTGCCAGCCACGCAAATTTTTATTCCTCAGTGTTGTTCAACAAAGACAAAGTCTTAGATCATGAGCACATTCCTCACGTGGATATGGAATCTCTGCCGTGCTTCGGGCCAGTCCTCGGTGTTCTTTACGACGCTGGACTGTTAAATTTCTGCACTGATATATGTGATTGGAATGAAGAGCTCATTCTTCAATTTTATGCAACTCTGCACATCACCGGAGACTCTGAAGATGTGAATTCATGGGTGCTGGACTGGATGTCTGAAAATACTCACTACAAGGCACCAGCTACTGAATTGCTTCGGGCTTTGCCTCTCAGTCCTCCCCTTGAAGGTGCTTGTTGCGTCTACAATGAACCTGAGCTTATAGATCACTATATGCAAGTGCTGATGAAGCCATTGAAGCCAGGTCAGGCCCCAAGAACAAAATTCCTTGTGAAGGAATTGTTATATGTGCCTCGGACTGTCTATCGCATTCTGACGAAGACATTGAGTCCTATCAAGGGCCACGACTCGAATGAAGAAGAAGTCATTGGCATCATGAAGAATCTGCTTTTCAATATCATTCATGGCGTTCCCGTCAACTTCCATGATTTCTTCATGAGGACTCTGGCCAATGTCGCAATGTTACCGTTTGAGTTGAAGCCTTATGTCCGTGGATTATGAGATTCATCAGAACAAGGTCTTCACTCAACTACAAAGCTGATACACTGAACCATTGCAGCTACTTGCCCCCGATTGAAGTCCTCAAACGGACATTTTCCTCAGTTGATGAAAAGGGCAAGGCTACTGCTGTAATTGATGAAGGCATTCGTCCATTGGATGGTCAATTTCGCAAGGCTGCATCCTACTCCACCAATGATGACTCTGCCACCCATGACTCTGCCGCCAACGCACCCAAGCAAAATCCTCAAGGCACAGCTCCCAGGGTGATGACTGACCGTGAGCTTCTCCTCAGTCTTCACCAGAAGGTTGATCGCAATCACAAATGGGTCAAGCGTCAGTTTGGTTCAATTCTTCACAACATGACTGCTACCCATAATGCAGTGAAGAAAAACCATTACTACCTTCATGAAACCCTCAACCGCACCTGGGCTGTTCTGTCGCACATATATGGTGAAGAAGATCTGAAGAAAATGGGTCTCAAGGAAGATTTTGACTGGGCTGCACCTCCTCCGAAGAAGTACAAGAAGGTCAAGGTTCCTTCCTTGGTGGCCAGCTCCTATTCTTCATCACGTGACACTGATGAACATGAAGACTTGGGCGACACTGCGGCATGCCCTACTACAACAAACGACCCCAACAACGCTAACGCTCCTTCATCAACTTGATATTCTTCAGGGCGTCAGTCCTCATTTTTGAACCTTTTGGTCATTCGATGACAAAGGGGGAGAAATTTGAGTTAGTCTTCAAGCGGGTCTATCTTATATGGGCGTTTTTTTTTCTAAGCTACAACTCTCGTTCTTCTGATGACTTTGTTGGATCGAGTTGTAAACTTAAACTCTATGGTGGCCTGATACTTTTGCTGTTCTTCTGCATGCTTATTCCTCGTTAATGTTATTGCGCGCATGCTGAATTACATCAGTCACCATATTTCATCATGCATTTCAAATTCTTCATATATTATGTCAAATGCGTGTATGAATTACAAGATATAGGGGGAGATCTCCATGATTCAACTCTTCAAGTGTGCATTGCTTCAAAAGAAAATTCCTCACTATGCACATCTTCAGGGGGAGTTCTTCTATATCTTGCAATCAAATTCCTCAATATCACTATTTACACTTCATATGTTTATCCCCGTTGAAAACTTAACCTATATTGTCATCAATCACCAAAAAGGGGGAGATTGTAAGTGCATCTAGTGCCCCTTAGTGATTTTGGTGTATTGAAGACTTATAGGTTAAGGGACTAATGTGTTTATGAGTGTACACAGGTCTATAAGTCTATGAGGAGTTTGATATTTACAGTGAAAGTCGACCCCTAAAAATGAAGTTCTTTGACTGAAGACTTTGGATTTCTGAAGACTTTCTGAAGACTTTGAAAGTGAAGAAATTGGTGTGACCTTGAAGACTTGGTATTCGTTTGAGGAACATGAAGCGTGAAGACTTTTGTTTTTGTAGTTTCATTTTCTCTTTCTTGAGTCATAGGAAACACCGTACTGTTAAAGGGGGTCGAGGAAATACTAAGAAAAAATTTCCATGTGATGCTCAACTCAAAATCCTACACCTACCAATCCCTTCGAGTGAAGCCTATGGAAATCTCATACAGTTCAGTCATATTCTTCAGTGACAGAGACGAAGTTCTTCTGGTCTCTGAGGAATTTGTTCTGACTCAAGAGTTAGGAATTCGCCAGTGCGGATTGCCTACACAGTGAGGAACATGATAGCCCTGAGGAATTTGATACTCAAATTTCCGACCGTTGTTGTGCTATGCGCCAGCTGTCCCAAAATATCTACCCACCTAACGGTCATATCATTGAAGGGCATTTATGTCTTATCATGACGGGCTACTCCCTAGGCTATAAATAGCCGCCCCCCTACAACCACTAGCTGGTTGGCTGCTCCGAGAGAAACTGACACTTGTCATTTGAGAGCATCCCATCCTCCGAGGACTTTGAGCGAAAATCATCAAGTGAGGAAAACCCAAACCCAAACACCTACAAACCCCAAGTGATTGATCATCACTGAAGAGATTGATCCTGCGTGGATCCAACGCTTGTTACCTTTGAAGACTGTGCTTCTTCCAGACGGTTAGGCGTCATGGTCTAGAGCATCCAAGAGGAAATTGTGGATCGCTGAGTGACCGAGTTTGTGAAGGTTTGGAAGTCACCTGAAGACTTACCATGAGTGATTGGGCGAGGTCTGTGTGACCTTAGCTCAAGGAGAATATGGTGAGGACTGTGTGTCCGGGACTGTGTGTCCTCAGGTTTAAATACCTAGCCGCTCCAACCAGACGTACAACTGAGACAGCAGTTGGAACTGGTCTACCAAATCATTGTCTTCACCAAGCTTACTGGTTCTATTTCCTCAACTCTTTCATTTCCTCATTACTGTGTTGTATGCTTGTTCATATCTGTGTTTGAAGACTTTGACTGAAGACTTTCTCAATTTCCTCAGTTCAATTTCTTCAGTCTGTTTGTCTTCATCCTGTGTTATCCTGTGTTTATGCTTTCTGTACTCTGTGCTTGTCTTCATTCCATCATGATGACCATGCTTGTGTTCTGCTGTGCATACTTTTGAGTACTTATTCCGCTGCAAGTAGTTCTTCGCTAAGGAATTTCCTCACTAGCAAATTCCTCAGTGAAGAATTCATAAAAATCGCCTATTCACCCCCCCTCTAGTCGATATAACGCACTTTCACAAAGGAATGAAAGCAAAGCGACAAGGTGAAACAAACACGACACACGACTCGCAAATCCTACACTCTCTCCCCCTTTGGCATCGAGACACCAAAAAGGCAGAGAGGACACCTATGACACAAGTGGTGGCTCAAGCGAAGTGATCACTTGTCATGCTCCTCGTCGGACTCGGCAGTAGGGATGGGCTCCTCCTTAGAATCAGTCCACTTGTAGCCTTGTTTCGCCATCCATTTAGCTCTGGAGTGATGTGCTTCTCGGATCCGCTGGAAAGGTCCTCGCCAAATGTCCTCAAGATCCTCTTGTCGCGGCGGCGACTCTCCTTGGAAGCAATGTGAGTCCGGTACTGCCCCTTTGCTTGCATGCAGAACAAGGCCTTCATCTTGGCCTTCAACTTCTTAGCCCATGAGGGCTCAATAGAGGGAGGAGAATACCCTGAAGAGTTGTCCTCATCCACTTCCTCCTCCTCAAACTCATCCTCATCAACATCCATTCTAGCAGCCTCTGCCTCAGCACGAGTAGTGGTGTTAGCCCACTGGGGCTTGACACGGAGCTTGATGGGCTCATGACGAGTCCAGTCAGGGGCAAGAAACTCATCATCAGGATAGAGCTTCTCCCAAGTCTTCGAGATCAACAGAAACAGGTAAGGTCCATAGATGGGTACCTTACGGTTGAACACCGCAAACCGAAGCTCGCACCACATGATATGAGAGACGTCCAGAGGTTGAGTCTGAGAGAGACGCGCCTCCTCACAGATGAGCATCATATCCACAAGATAGGCATGCACTTTGTCCTTGTCCCCAATGCATGGAAAGAGGGAGTTGCGGAAGATCCCGTGCATGGTGTACAGGAATGGGTTCAGCACCCACGTCTTCTTGTCATTGGCAAGCTTCTTCTCAACAAGGTACTGCTGGAGCTTGTTCTTGCTAGCTGACTCGGGGTTGGCATGAGGGCGAACACCAAAGGGCGTGTTGAGCCCCTCATCAGGTACGTGGAGCAAATCCATGAAGTCCTTCCACTTAGTAGTCATTAGTTGACCATTGGTCATCCAGGTCATCTTCCGTTCCTCATCAGTATGGAAGTGGACTGAGGCAAAGAACTGGGCCACAATCTCAGGATCAAAGTCCAGGTGGAAAGAGATCACGTCCTCAATGCCAAACTGCTCTACCAGGTCCAGAGCCTCACCAAAGTAGGCACGGTGCTTATCCTCCCTCATGTGATTCATGTCAATCCAGTGCACGTCCACATAGATGTTCTGCTTGGCCTTGATCACATCCAGATAAATGAGATTTTGCTGCTTGGTCCAAAACAGATCATTCCCTCTAAAGTTGGCACGAGGATTCACATAGGGGTTGATCCTCCTTCGAGTGACAAACTCAGCAAGTGGTATCTCATCCATGCCCTTGGATGGCTCCTTGGTCTTGGTGGTGGTGGTCTTGGTCCTCCGTTGGGGGGCATTGGAGCCCTCTGGAGCTTCATCTTGGTTGCGCAAACGCTTGGAGCCCGTGTCACAGCTTGGGTTGGAACGGCGTGCAGGGGCACCGGAGCCACCACCTATGACACACAACACAAGAACACGCAAGAAAAATGAGAAGGATCAATGCAAAGACCACAGCAAAACAGGTGAAACAAGTAGCTCGCACTTGGTAATTGCCACATGGGAGATTTGACAACAACGGTAGTACCGCATGATTGCGCGGTACTAAAATATTAGTGCTGCTCCTAGCCATGGTAGTACCACGCCAGAATGGCATGGTAGTACTGCGCCTCGAAACGGAAGTAGAATTTTAGTGCCGTGCCTCGCGCGGTAGTACCGCTCCTAAGGAGCGGTAGTATCGTACGAGCGGTAGTACCGCACCGGAGATGCGGTAGTACCGCACGGTGTCAGATCCGAACCTCAAATGGATCTGAGCACAACCGTGACAACGAAGCGGTACTACGGTTGATCAAATCTACCACGGGGCAACTTACCAAGTACCATCTCTACACATTACTACTCTCCTACATCCTACTCTTGCAAAGATTTGGCCTAAAATCTCAAGAACAACATGCATCTCCCCAAAAACCTAGAAACGAAAGAACGAACCAAAGAGAGAGGGATTTGGGGAGAAACCTTGTTCCATTACAAGAGGAAGTGGTGGGGAACGATCCCACCGGACGGAATGCGAGGAGAGCGGCCGGAGACGGAGGTCCGGCAAGGGTCTCCGGCGTCGTTCTTGGGCAGGAGAGAGAGAGACGGCGTGGGGAAAAGAGTTGAATGGGTATGGGGGAGTTGGAACTCCCCCTGCCCGCTCTTAACCCCCACGCGCTCTCGACTGCACGGTAGTACCACGTGACATCGCAGTAGTACCGCCTGGGTGGAAGTACCGCACCGTGGGCGGTAGTACCGCTCCCCCAGTGGCAGTAAAAAAATTACTGCCGTGCTGGGTGCGGTAGTACCGTGCGCAGCTCCCGCGGTAGTACCGTGGTAAGCCACGGTAGTACAATAGAACCAAGAAAATGCATGTTTCGAAAATAGAGAAGAAAAAGGGCCTTTGCAAAGCAACCTTCCAGCGAACGGACACACCAAAGAGCTAACCCACGAGACAACACACTAAAGCTAGGCACGAAGAAAGGGAAGCAAGAGGCAACAAGGACTAAACACGCACCGCAACCTCTCCAAAGAGAGGGCGGTGGCCGGAGCCACCTATGTTTGAGTCAATTGGTATGGCACCGCGAAGAATTATCCTTGGGCCCATGACCAAAACTCGTCTTTGAAGCACAAGTACCATCAACAATGGCTAATGTGTAAGAGTTGATCAATTTATGCATAATGGGGGGAGGGAGAGTTCATTGAGAGAACAACACTCCCCCTATGTCCATGCCTACACCTAAACAAGATAACAAGTTGAGTATGGTGGGGTGTGCAAGGGTTCAAGCAACATTGCTCAAATCAATGATATTTAGCTCATGCCTTAACTCGCGAAATCTTGCTTCATCCAAGGGCTTCGTGAAAATATCTGCAAGGTTATCAGGAGTGTTGACATAGTTGAGCTTGATCTCCCCTCGCCTAATGTGATCCCGGATGAAGTGATACCGAATCTCAATATGCTTCATCTTGAAGTGTTGAACCGGGTTGAGAGAAATCTTGATGGCACTTTCATTGTCACACCAAAGAGGCACATTGTCACAAATGACACCGTAATCCTTTAAAGTTTGCCTCATCCATAGGAGTTGTGCACAACAACTACCGGCCGCCACATACTCCGCTTCGGTGGACGAGAGAGACACACAACTTTGCTTCTTAGAAGACCACCTTACCAAAGAGCAACCAAGGAATTGGCACCCTCCGTAGATGGACTTCCTATCCACTTTGTCTCCCGCCCAATCCGAGTCCGAATATCCTGCAAGCTTGAAGTTTGCTCCTCTTGGGTACCACAAGCCAAAGTTTGGGGTATGAGCCAAATATCGAAAGATTTGTTTGACCGCCACAAAGTGGCTTTCCTTAGGTGCGGCTTGAAACCATGCACAAATTCCCACACTCAACATGATATCCGGTCTAGATGCACAAAGGTAAAGCAAGGATCAAATCATGGAGCAATATACCTTTTGATCCACCGCTTTACCATTGGGATCAATGTCAAGTTGGCATTTGACGGGCATTGGAGTGGAAGCCAGCTTGACATCACTTACCTTGAATCTCTTGAGCATGTCTTGAGTGTATTTGGCTTGGTTGATGAAGGTTCCTTCTCTTCTTTGTTTGACTTCGAATCCGATGAAGAACTTCAACTCTCCCATCGAAGACATCTTGAACTTTGAGGTCATGAGAGCGGCAAATTCCTCATTGAAAGCTTTGTTAGGGGAACAAAAGATAATATCATCGATATATAGTTGGCACACAAACAACTCCCCTTTGACCTTCTTAGTAAAAAGAGTGGGGTCGATTTTCCCAACTTCAAATCCATGATCTTGCGACAACTCGGTATGGTGGTCATACCACGCACGTGGGGCTTGTTTAAGGCCATAGAGTGCCTTATCGAGTTGATACACATGATCGGGGAAGTAGGGATCCTCGAACCCGGGGGGTTGTTTGACATACACCAACTCATTAATAGGACCATTAAGAAAGGCACTCTTCACATCCATTTGTTGCAACTTAAAGTTATGATGAGAAGCATAAGCAATCAACAAACGAATGGATTCAAGGCGAGCAACGGGAGCAAAGGTTTCACCGTAGTCGATACCCTTGACTTGGGAGTAGCCTTGTGCTACCAATCTTGCCTTGTTGTGAACGTGGTCCCATGAGCATCTTGCTTGTTCTTGAATATCCACTTGGTTCCAATGACATTGTGGTTACCCGTTGGCCTTGGCACCAATCTCCACACCTTGTTGTACTCGAAGTTGTTGAGTTCTTCATGTATGGCATTGAGCCAATCCGGATCTTCGAGCGCCTCATAGACCTTTTGGGGTTCAACACAAGAGACAAACGCATGATGTTCACAATAGTTTGCCAATTGTCTACCAGTGCTTACCCCCTTTTGAATGCTTCCAAGCACATTCTTCATGAGATGACCCTTGGTAGAGAGCTTGGATGCAATCTTGGCGGCACGATGCTCCAATTCCTCCTCGGGGGTGAGTTGAGGAGCGGTCACTTGATCATCTTGAGCACCGTCTTGAGCTTGTTCTTGATCTTGAGCTTGCTCTTGATCTTGAACTTCTCGGAGGAGAGAACTTAACCTTGGGCATCACTTGGTGATTCAACACCGTCTTGAGATTGATCTTGCCCTTGGTCTTGTTCATGATGTTGAGGGCCTTCACTTTGTTCTTCGGAAGCGTGTGGGTCTTGGGTTGGTGAGGGTTCCACTTGAGTGGAACATTGTCCTTCTCCTTCGGCCACAAGGGGTTCCTCAATGGGTAGGATATGACCAACACCCATTCTTCTTATGGCTTGGGGAGGAATTTCATCACCTACATCACAAGTACCACTTTGCTCCACTTGGGAGCCGTTATTCTCATCAAACTCCACGTTACACGTTTCCTCAATAAGTCCCGTGGACTTATTGAGAACACGGTAAGCATGGGAGTTTGTAGCATAACCAACAAATATGCCCTCATGAGCTCTAGCCTCAAATTTAGACAAATGAACACCTTTCTTGAGAATGAAACACTTACACCCGAACACCCGGAAGTACTTGAGGTTGGGCTTGTTACCGGTGAGAATCTCATATGGAGTCTTGTTCAAGCCCTTGCGGAGGTAGATCCGATTAGATGCATGACAAGCGGTGTTGATGGCTTCGGCCCAAAAGTTGTATGGAGACTTGAACTCCACCATCATGGTCCTTGCCGCATCCATCAACGTCCGGTTCTTCCTCTCCGCTACACCATTTTGTTGAGGGGTGTACGGTGCGGAATATTGATGCTTGATCCCCTCATCACTAAGAAACTCATCCAAGGTGTAGTTCTTGAACTCAGTGTCGTTGTCACTTCTTATAGTCAAGATCTTTGCATTGTGTTGACATTGCGCTTCATTTGCAAAGTCAATGACGGTTTGTTAGGTCTCACTCTTCCTCTTGAAGAAATATACCCAAGTGTATCTTAAATAGTCGTCCACAATCACCAAGCAATACTTTCTACCCCCAAGACTATCAAAGGATGGAGGCCCAAAGAGATCCATGTGAAGGAGCTCCAAAGGCCTCTTCGAGTAAATGATAGTCATGGGAGGGTGAGCCTTCTCATGTAGCTTTCCTTCGATACAAGCACTGCAAGCACGATCTTTAGCAAAACTAACATTTGTTAGTCCACAGACATGGTCCCCCTTGAGAAGACTTTGCAAAGATCTCATATTGACATGGGCTAAACGGCGATGCCAAAGCCATCCCACGTCAACTTTAGCCATTAGGCATGTCGCGGTCTTAGTGGGTCGCTCCGAGAAGTTAATCACATAGAGACTATTCTCGACATGCCCAACAAAGGCTACTTTAAGAGTATTGCTCCACAAGAGGGCCACGGTATCAATATCAAAGAAAGTGGCAAAGCCCATGAGTGCAAGTTGACGAACGGAAAGTAAATTGTATGCAAGGGACTCAACAAGCATGGCCTTCTCGATCGTGAGATCATGAGAAATGACAACCTTGCTGAGTCCCAATACCTTCGAAGACGAGGCATCACCCCACTCGACATTGGTGGGCATAGATGGAATCTTGTGCACGTCCACCACCAAGTCCTTGCTTCCGGTCATATGATTTGTAGCTCCACTATCGAGCAACCATGATCCCCCACCGGAAGCAAACACCTACAAGAGATCAATGCTTGGTTTTAGGTACCCATTTTGTAGTGGGTCCTTTGATGTTAGTGACAAGGGTCTTAGGAACCCAAATAGACCATTCAATGTACTCATAAGGAGAACCAAAAAATTTGGCATAAACATGCCCATCACTAGCACGGCACAACACATAAGAAGGGTTAAAGTTGCCGGCTTTGTTGGAAGGGGTGGCATTTCCCTTCTTGACACCACCACCCTTCACATTGTTCTGCTTCTCGTTGGAAGCACCCTCTCCCTCCTTCACAAAAGTTTGCTTGACAGGAGGAGGTTGTTTGGTCTTGTCATTCTTCTTCTTGTTCTTGGACACGGGTGCGAACCCAATCCCTTCCTTGGCCACAACTTCCTTTTGATTGCTCAAAAGGTTGTTGAGGTTCTTCTCACCTTGTATGCACGACACAAGGCCTTTCTCAAGTTGCTTCTTCAACTTTGCATTCTCCTCAACAAGATGCACATGCTCACAACATGGGTTACTAGCATTTGCATTATCAATTAAAACCATGTGAGGAAAAGTGGCTTTCTCCTTGGTTAGCTCCACTTGGAGTTGATCATGAGACTCCTTGAGGCTAGCATGAACACCTTTCAAGTCCTTGTGAGCCTTGTCAATTATATCAAACTCCTCCTTGAGTCTAGCAAGATCAACCCCAAGCTTGGCCTTCTCGGAGTTTAGCACACGAGATACAACAAGTGCATGATCAAGATCTTTCTTTAATTTAGCGTGGTCATCATTGTATGACTCCTCAAGAGCCAAAAGGAGACCTCGCTCTTCCTCAAGAGCATTGGAAAGATCTGAAATCTCATCAGCATAGTCACGACTATGCCCCTCCATCTTAGAGATGGTATCTTCATGAGCCTCGATCATGTCATTGGCTTCACCAAGTTGTTCCAAGAGAGCAACGAAGTGCTTCTTGGATTTACCCTTGAGTTTGCTCATAAAAGACTCAAATTCATTCTCCTCCACATTATACCCCTCATGTTCATCAATGCAATCCGTCAAAGAAGGATTATTAATGGTGGTAGTTTTGATGTTGGGGGTTACCTTGTTGGTGGCTTTAGCCATGAGTCACTTGGCGGTGATGTTCTCATTGGGTGAGTCGAAGAGAGACACCCGTGGAGTTGTCGCAATGGCAACAGAGGCCATGGCAACCGACTCACCGTCTTCATCATCATCATCATCATCATCATCCTCATGGTACTCTTCTTGTGCCACCAACCCCTTGGGAGGAGTCTTCTTAGTGAAGTTGCTCTTGTTGGGGAAAGACTTGGCCTTGTCGTTTCGGATGAGCTTGCCACCATTGTCTTCCCTCTTCTCATAAGGACATTCCGCAACAAAGTGGCTCACATTGCCACAATTATAGCAAGTCCTCACTCGTTGCTTCACCTTCACGCCACTTGAGTTGTTCTTGTTGAAGTTGGGCCTTGTGTTCTTCTTGCTCCAAAATTGCCTTGAAGTAAGAGCCATGTGTTCATGATAAGCATACTTTGTATCTTCGGGGTTGCTCTCCTCTTCTTCCTCTTCGTCCTCTTCTTCCACACTAACCTTGGCCTTCAAGGCAAGGTTGGGCTTCTTTGCTCTTTGAGAACGTAACACCGCATTGTCGGCGGTCTTGTCCAAGATGCTCATAGCCACAAACTCATCCAACACTTCACTTGAGGACAAGGTGTGGAAGTCCAGACTTTAACGAATGACAGAGGACATGGCCTTGTGGTAAGGCATCATGGCCTTGAGGAATTTGCGCTTGATCCAATTGTCATCCGTATCGTTGCTCCCATGATCTCGGAGTGAGACCGCAAGAGTAGTTAATCTCCGATAAAGCTCATGAGGTTCTTCATCTTCTTTCATTGCAAACTCATCGGCTTCGTCATGCACCACTTCATAGTTGGAGCGTTGAATGCTTGCGCTTCCCTGTAGAGGGAAACAACATGGCGCCAAGCATCCTTGGCCACGGTGAAGGGCCGGAGATGAGCAAGATCTTTGGGTGGAATTGCATCTTGGATGATGAAGAGAGCATTCTCATTGAATTGATTATCCGTGGCTTCTCTAGGGGTGAAGTTGCTTCGGTCATGCGGATAAAAACCTTCTTCGATGATTCTCCAAAGATTAGTATTAACATGGTTTAAATGACGCTTAAAGCGATAAACCCAAGAATCAAAATCCTCATTTTTCACAATCTTAGGGGGAGGACCGGCATGATTCAAATGAGTGGAAGGAATCGGTCCACCATAAGTAAGCGGAGGTTCCACATGGGCAAAGATGTCGTTGCCATTTTACCACTAGAAGAAGGAGCCTTTTCACTAGTAGCTTCCCCCTTGTCGGAGTTAGCATCCATCACCTTGTTAGTGGGATCACCCACTTTCATCGGTGCGGTGGATAATTTAAGCCCTTCTAAGAATTTGTTAAACATGCTTTCAACCTCGGTCGTCATGGAGGTTTTCAGTGTGTCCAAAGCCACATTGAATTCCTCATGAGAGACCGCGGTTCCCCCATCAACCGTAGATGAGATTGGATTCACACCGGAGTGCTCCTCACCACCGTCTACGGTGTCAACCATACTCTTCGGACGGCAAGGTCCTTAATAAAGAGACGAGGCTCTAATACCAATTGAAAAGGATCAATATAGTTGACTAGAGGGGGGTGAATAGGCAACTAACAATTTTTAGCTTTTCTTTACCAATTTAAACTCTGCATCAAAGTAGGTTTACTAGATATGCAACTAGGTGAGCAACCTATATGATGCAAAAAAAACAAGCACACAAGCAAGCAAGGGATATAACATAAAAAGCTTGCACAAGTAAAGGCACGAGATAACCAAGAGTGGAGCCGGTGAAGATGAGGATGTGTTACCGAAGTTCCTTCCTTTTGAGGGGAAGTACGTCTCCGTTGGAGCAGTGTGGAGGCACAATGCTCCCCAAGAAGCCACTAGGGCCACCGTATTCTCCTCACGCCCTCACACAATGCGAGATGTCGTGATTCCACTATTGGTGCCCTTGGAGGCGGCGACCGGACCTTTACAAACAAGGTTGGGGCAATCTCTACAACTTAATTGGAGGCTCCCAACGACACCAAGAAGTTTCACCACAATGGAATATGGCTCCGCGGTGACCTCAACCGTCTAGGGTGCTCAAACACCCAAGAGTAACAAGATCCACAAGGGATTAGTGGGGGAATCAAATTTCTCTTGGTGGAAGTGTAGATCGGGGCCTTCTCAACCAATCCCTAGAAAATCAACAAGTTTGATTGGCTAGGGAGAGAGATCGGGTGAAAATGGAGCTTGGAGCAACAATGGAGCTTGGGATGGAAGAGGTAGTCAACTCGGAGAAGAAGACACCCCTTATATAGTGTGAGAACAAATCCAACCGTTATCCACTAAACCAGCCCGCGACCTGCGGTACTACCGCACCAAACAAGCGGTACTACCGCACGGGCTCACGATACTACCGCGGCGAACCGCGGTACTACCGCTGCCACGGCAGAGCCTAAGTCCTGTCCTGACGTGCTAAGGCAGGGAGCGGTAGAACCGCTGGGTACTACCGTCACCGCAAGGCAGAAATGGACTAGGCAGGGAAGGCATGAACATATAAAAATACATCTGTGGCAACTTCCGTTGAGTTTTGATCCATGCAAAAATCTGACATGGTACTACCGCAAGCCTGGAGCGGTACTACCACGTGGGGCGCGGATGTAAAAAATTACATCCGCCCCTACTGCCGCTCATGCTGCTGAACCTGGCCAGAGCGCACGATACTACCGCGCCCATGGCACGGTACTACTGCGTAGGGCGTGGATGTATAAAATTACATTCGCCCCTACTACCGCACTAGCAGCAGCGCCTGGACACAGGCCACGATACTACCGCTCCCTAGGTGCGGTACTACCGTGGGCACTTGCGATACTACCGTGCCAGAGGCCGGTACTACCGCTCTGAGGAGCAGTACTACCGCATGCCCCAGTTCAGCAACACGACATTTTGCATAGAGAAGGAAAGACGGAGGATGCTCCAAAGGGCCAAAGGAAAGGTGGTGCAAAAGGAGTAGACGTGTACGTGATGATTCCACCCAAACCATTCCAAAGCGGACCCCCTCTTAATATTGCGGCTTTCCTACGACTCAAAACCACCGAAAAGAAACGTAGAGAAATGCCGTCTTCAATAGTCTTCGAGGGGCACCAAATCGTCTTGTGCCTAGTCATGATATGTCTGAAATACACCATGCACACGATTAGTCCGCAAAAGCATTGTCATCAATCACCAAAACAACTAAGGGATAAATATGCCCTCACAACCTTGCTCCCCCCCCCTCCACACACACACACCCCAAAACCTCCGCTCACACAGATACACACAACCCTCGAAACCATTGGTAGGTCGCCACCATCGTCGGCGCCTCCATCCTCAACCTCTGCCCGTGTGCCGGGGAGCTCGAGGAGCCAATGGCCAAAAATAGGTTTATCGCGGCCTTTTCGCCCGACACCGGCGAGGTGGCCGCAGAGGTGTCCCCGTCGTCCTCCGCGGGCCCGATCCGCCGTCGTCTTTCCCCCGATCCGCCCGCTGCCGCGCCCCTACGCCGGTTCAAGGACTTCCCCGTCCTCCCTCGGACCCGGCAGCCGACAATGTCCTACCTCGGGATCCGGCAGTGGCAGTGGGGGACGTTGGTCGCCGAGATTACAGATCGAGAGACCCACACCCGCCGGTGGCTCGGTAGCTTCCACACGGCCGAGCTCGCGGCCATGGAGTACGACCACTGGCAGGTCCGCTACCACAGCGCGGCGGCTAGGCTCAATTTCCCCTTCGGCACATGTTCGGTCCACCTCGTTCCGCTGAAGCCAGGGGTGGTGAGCTCGGCTATGGCGCGGGAGGACCGCGAGGCGTGGGAGTGCCTCGAGGCCGAGGCCGCCGACAAGGCCTACATGCAAGAGCTCCGCCGGCAGCACCCGGAGCTCATGGAGGCGGAGCGAGCGATCTTTGCCGGCGGGAAGGGTGGCGAGATTACCACGCTCTCCTCCTATGACGAGGTCGAAGGCGGCGAGGACGGCGGTGCCGAGGGCGGCAAGGTTATCGCGCTCTCCTCTGATGACGAGGTCGAAGGCGGCGGCAACGGCGGCATGGAGGGCGTCGATGTGGGCCCCGAGGACAAGGAGATTGACGTCTACGGGTGGAGGAGTGCCTTCCCCAACGACCCCGACGACGGTACTGGCCCGGACCCGGCTGGCGGCACACCGTACATGACGAGGAAGGATTGGCTCGACCTATACTTCGACTGAAAGTAGTTTAGCTTAGTTTAAATTTATGTTTTATGTTCGGTTATGCAAAACTATCTATGTTTATGTTTGAATGCATGCTACTTTCGGTTGAACCTGCTTTGAACCTGATCAAATTGAAGTTTACAACCTTAAGTTTAGGGGTTCGACTAGAAAAGGCCAAAAATTGCTAGAGTATATATATATCAACAAAGGGTTTTAGTCCTTTAACTTTTTAAGGATCTCCTAGAGATGTCCTTATGACTTGTTTATTACAGTTCTTCACAATGTGATGCTCTATATGTGCAACTATTTGCCGTGCAGTTCAATTTCATCAATAACAGTTTCAACAATACCACTATGAATTACGATATTTGGTTGCTGTTAAGGATATTGCAGTTAACATGCCTTTTCGTTTTTCAATTGTTGTTTAGCAACATGCATTGTACTGAATGACTAAATATGCAATCCCAGGCTACATAGCAACAAGGAAGAGTGTTACCTTAATGTTCTGATGATGTCTAGATATACATGTAATAAAATCTTATATAATGGGATGGATGGAGTGTTGTACTACATCATTTTTCAATTGTTGTTTAGCTTCTAATATTAACTTGGTGCTTTTAGGTACATATATCATTGCCAAAGATCCACACTTTGACCCTTTCTGCGTATGGGGCAATGAGATATTCATGAACCATCATCAAGTGAGGAAACTGATAAAGATTATTATTAAAATGGGTCAAAATATGTCAATCGAACTATTTGTTTACACTTTATGCAAGACAACAGTGAACTGCAGGATGGTAAGTAAGAACCCTGTAGCCTTCTTTTTACTGCCCGTAATGAGTTGTGTTAGATGACAATATCTGAATCTTTTTTCTTTTGTAGTGGATCCAGAAGCAGTTTCCTCAAGATTACCTCTCAGACTACATGATTGGCGGTCGGCCATTGGACTAGAGTCCTGCATGCCTTTTGCATCCAGGAGAGCACAATAGGGCCATTCCGCTTCACCTTGTTCAGCAACTGGAATGTCTGTCGCCTCTTTCTTTACCATCTGTAATAGTACAAGTAAAGAACCCTGCACTGGTGCGCGTCGGTCCTAAACAAATGGTTTTTAACCCCTTTCCGCGACGGCATTTGGAACCCTCGCCAAGTGAGTGCGGGCGATAGGGGGTCCTTCCCACACGACCCAGAAACCGTCGGGGATAGGGAGCCTTGATGCATATAGTTGTCCCTACATAACGGTTTCCAATATCTCGAATATCCCAAACGCTTCATCCTTGCTACTCGTTTGTGCTTGCATTGCCATCGCAGTCGGAGTTTTGTGGTTCTGCCTAAAACTAGGCAGATTCTAGGCACTGGAGCTTTCCAGGTAGATTCTAGGCAGATTCCAGGCACGGGAGATTTACGATGCCTCGCACATCACAAACAGTTCATGATTATAAACCGTGTACGATATTTAGACAATCACACACATTTAGTTTTCCCGCACCATATGTGATAGTGTCTGACATCACACACGCTTTGCGAACGGCAACTGTGTGCATGCTTGGATACGTTTCCTCTCTGTGAACCGTCTCGGATTATGGTGTATATCACAAATGTTTGTGTTTTACCAACCATGTGTGCTGTAATGACCTGCACAACGTAATTTCGCCCTAATTTAGTTGCTGCTATTTAAAATTGTACCTAATTTAAACTTGAAAGTAGGCTATAGCTTTATTCATATCCATCAGGTTCAAACAACCAATGCATTATTCGATTCATAGGTACATATGTTTAAGAATTACAGAAGCACCAAATAAAGAATGATGTACCAGGGTTCTATACTTGTACTATTACAGATGGTAAAGAAAGAGGTGACAGACATTCCAGTTGCTGAACAGGGTGAAGCGAAATGGCCCTATTGTGCTCTCCTGGATGCAGAAGGCATGCAACACTCTAGTCCAACCCCTTGTGATGGTCGGCCGCCAATCATGTAGTTTGAGAGGTAATCTTGAGGAAACTGCTTCAGGATCCACTTCAAAAGAAAAAAGATTTAGATATTGCCATCTAACACAACTCATTACACGCAGTAAAAACAAGGCTACAGGGTTCTTACTTACCATCCTGCAGTTCACTGTTGTCTTGCATAAAGTGTAAACAAATAGTTCGATTGACATCTTTTGACCCATTTTAGTAACAATCTTTATCCGTTTCCTCACTTGATGCTGGTTCATGAATATCTCATTGCCCCATACGCAGAAAGGGTCGAAGTGTGGATCTTTGGCAATGATATATGTACCTAAAAGCACCAAGTTAATATTAGAAGCTAAACAACAATTGAAAAATGATGTAGTACAACACTCCATCCATCCCATTATATAAGATTTTGTTACATGTATATCTAGACATCATCAGAACATTAAGGTAAAACTCTTCCTTGTTGCTATGTAGCTTGGCATTGCATATTTAATCATTCAGTACAATGCACGTTGCTAAACAACAATTGAAAAACGAAAAGTCATGTTAACTGCAATATACTTAACAGCAACCAAATATCATAATTCATAGTGGTATTGTTGAAACTGTTATTGATGAAATTGAACTGCACAGCAAATAGTTGCACATATAGAGCATCACATTGTGAAGAACTGTAATAAACAAGTCATAAGGACATCTCTAGGCGATCCTTAAAAAGTTAAAGGACTAAAACCCTAAGTGGATATATATATATATATACTCCAGCAATTTTTGGCCTTTTCTAGTCGATCCCCTAAACTTAAGGTTGTAAACTTCAATTTGATCAAGTTCAAAGCAGGTTCAACCGAAAGTAGCATGCATTCAAACATAAACATAGATAGTTTTGCATAACCGAACATAAAACATAAATTTAAACTAAGCTAAACTACTTTCGGTCGAAGTAGAGGTCGAGCCAATCCTTCCTCGTCATGTACGGTGTGCCGCGAGCCGGGTCCGGGCCAGTACCATCGTCGAGGTCGTTGGGGAAGGCACTCCTCCACTCATCGACGTCGATCTCCTCATCTTTGGGGCCCACCTCGACACCCTCCGCGCCGCCGTCGCCGCGGCCTTCGACCTCGTCATCAGAGGAGAGCGCGATAACCTCGCCGCCGTCCTCACCGCCTTCGACCTCGTCATCGGAGGAGAGTGCGATAACCTTGCCGCCCTCCGCGCCGACAAAGATCGCGCGCTCCGCCTCCACGAGCTCCGGGTGCTGCCGGCGGAGCTCTTGCATGTAGGCCTCGTCAGCGGCCTCGGCCTCGAGACACTCCCACACCTCGCGGTCCTGCAGCGCCATAGCCGAGCTCACCACCCCTGGCTCCAGCGAAACGAGGTGGACCGGGCGTGTGCCAAAGGGGAAATTGAGCCTAGCCGCCGCGCCATGGTAGCGGACCTGCCAGCGGTCGTACTCCATGGCCGCGAGCTCGGCCGTGTGGAAGCTACCGAGCCACCGGCGGGTGTGGGTCTCTTCATCTGTAATCTCGGCGAACCATGTCCCCCACCGCCGCTGCCGGACCCCGAGGTAGGACTTCGTCGGCCGCTGGGTCCGGGGGAGGATGGGGAAGTCCTCGAACCGGCGTATGGGCGCGGCGGCGGGCGGATCGGGGGACACCTCGGCGGCCACCTCGCCGGCGTCGGGCGAAAAGGCCGCGATAAACCTCTTTTTGGCCATTGGCTACTCGAGCTCCCCGGCACACAGGCAGAGGTTGAGGATGGAGGCGCTGGCGATGGCGGCGACCTACCAATGGTTTCGAGGGTTGTGTGTGTCTGTGTGAGCGGCGGTTGTGTTTGAGGAAAAACTGCGGCAACTGAAAATTTTACTAGGCGGGAGTAACAAGGCAAGGCTACTGAAAATTTGGATAAAGGGCGAGCAGATATTTTCGAGATTGCAAGGGATGCAGAGGCGGGAGTAAAATGCCGGGGCTACTAAAAATTTGAATCAAGGGACTGAAGCAGAGCGGGAGTAACAGACATCACATACGGTCCGCACATACTAATCGTGTGCTATCAAACATTAAAACCTTCCAGGCGGTAGATATTTTCTAGATTGCGAGGGATGCAGAGGCGGGAGTTTTGGGGGAGCGAGCTAGTGTGCTTGGACGCCGGATGTGGACTGTAGCCGACGCACCTTCTCGCGTATGCCATAGGTGCTCCAAGATATTTTGTACTACATCTCACTCGGTTGGTGAGAACAAACTATGTGGGATCTACTTGATTTGAATTACAAAATGGGGTCACAGCGGCAATGGACGGTGTTTGAATTGCTAGACCTTTTATCTGCAGTGAACATGCAACTGTATGTGTGTCCTAAAAGAATTGGAATTATTCAGGGTTCGTTTGGACATTTCATACATTAAACTCGTTTTCTAGCCATTTCAGGTGCACAATTCAAAATTAAATTACATGCACATGCTTCGATGCATACAAATTGGTTGAAAAATCAAATATGTGTCCTTCAGTGCATGCTTAGGTCCCATGGAAGAAATGGGAATGAATTTTTCTCGGTTTGTTTGGCCTTTTTTATACATTAACTGGGTTTTCTAGGCATTTTATGTGCATAATTCAAATTTGAACTACAAGCACATGCTCCAATGCACTAAAGTTGGTTAAAAAATCACATGTGTGTCCTTGGGTGAATTTCTAGGTCCCATGCAAGAGATGGGAATGAATTTCAAACACCATGGCACTGTTGATTGCCGGCAAAACATTGAGATACCTGGTTTTTCAATTCTAGTAAATCCAAAACTCGTATGAAATTCATGAAACTTGGCATGCTATGATGGAGCGGCATCAACATGCCGTGGTGAAAAGTTTGTCCCATTTGGGGCAGGTTTGGGTATAAGCTTCGCACAAACCAGAGCTTCTCACAACAAGCATGATGGTTTCGATAGGGAACGTACCACCTTTGGTGACGAGACGATATCCGTTGCCTCCTATTGCTTTCAAAGATTTTCTAGTGTCAACATACAACAACAGGAGTGTTGTGTTAAATCTTGGAATTTTTCGGGGTTCGTTTGGCCTTTTTTATACATTAACTGGGGTTTCTAGGCATTTTATGTGCATAATTCAAATTTGAACTACAAGCACATTCTCAAGTGCACCAAAGTTGGTTGGAAAATCACATGTGTGTCCTTGGGTGAATTGCTAGGTCCCATGAAAGAGATGGGAATGAAATTCAAACACCATGGCACTGTTGATTGCCGGCAAAACGTTGAGATGCCTCGTTTTTAAATTCTAGTAAATCCAAAACTCGTATGAAATTCATGAAACTTGGCATGCTATCATGGAGCTGCATCAACATGCCATGGTAAAAAATTTGCCCCATTTGGGGCAGGTTCGGGTATAAGCTTCTCACAAACCAGAGCTTCTCACAACAAGCATGATGGTTTCGATAGGGAACGTCCCACCTTTGGGGACGAAATGATATCCATTGCCTCTTATTGCTTTCAAAAATTTTCTAGTGTCAACATAGAACAACAGGAGTGTTGTGTTCAATCTTGGAATTTTTCGGGGTTCGTTTGGCCTTTTTTATACATTAACTTGGTTTTCTAGGCATTTTATGTGCATAATTCAAATTTGAACTACAAGCACATGCTCCAATGCACTAAAGTTGGTTGAAAAATCAGATGTGTGTCCTTGGGTGAATTTCTAGGTCCCAATCAAGAGATGGGAATGAAATTCAAACACTGGGGCACTGTTGATTGATGGCAAAATGTTGAGATGCCTGGTTTTTAATTCTAGTAAATCCAAAACTCGTATGAAATTCATGAAACTTGGCATGCTATCATGGAGCGGCATCAACATGCCATAGTAAAAAAATTGTCCCATTTGGGGCAGGTTCGGGTATAAGCTTCTCACAAACCAGAGCTTCTCACAACAAGCATGATGGTTTCAATAGGGAACGTCCCACCTTTGGGGATGAAATGATATCCATTGCCTCTTATTGCTTTCAAAAAATTTCTAGTGTCAACATAGAACAACAGGAGTGTTGTGTCATTTTTTGTGATTTTTTGGGGTTCGTTTGGACATTTTTATGCATTAACTGGGTTTTCTAGGCATTTTATGTGCATAACTCAATTTTGAACTACAAGCACATGCTCCAATGCACTAAGGTTGGTTGAAAAATCTAATATGTGTCCTTGGGTGAATTTCTAGGTCCCATGCAAGAGATGGGAATGAAATTCAAACACCAGGGCACTATTGATTGCCGGCAAAACGTTGAGATGCCTGGTTTTTAAATTCTAGTAAATCCAAAACTCATCTAAAATTTATGAAACTTGGCATGCTATCATGAAGCGGCATCAACATGTCGTGTTAAAAAATTTGTCCCATTTGTGGCAGGTTCGGGTATATGCTCAAACCAGAGCTTCTCACAACAAGCATGATGGTTTCGGTAGGGAACGTCCCACCTTTGGGGACGAAACGATATCCATTGCCTCTTATTGCTTTCAAAAAATTTCTCGTGTCAACATAGAACAACAGGAGTGTTGTGTCAATTTTTGGGATTTTTCGGGGTTCGTTTGGACATTTTTATGCATTAACTGAGTTTTCAATGAATTTATGTGCATAATTCAAATTTGAACTACATGCACATGCTCCAGTGCATATAAATTGGTTGAAAAATCAAATCTGTGTCCTTGGGTGCATGCTTAGGTCCGATGCAAGAAATGGGAATGAATTTCAAACACCAGGGCACCATTGATTGCCGGCAAAACATTGAGATGCCTCGTTTTAAAATTCTAGTAAATCCAAAACTCGTCTGAAATTAATGAAACTTGGCATGCATTCATGGAGCGGCATCAACATGCCGTGGTAAAAAATTTTGTCCCGTTTGGGGCTGGTTTGGGTATATGCTTCTCACAAACCAGAGCTTCTCACAACAAGCATGATGGTTTCGGTAGGGAACGTCCCACCTTTGGGGACGAAACGATATCCACTGCCTCTTATTCCTTCCAAAAAAATTCTCGTGTCAACATAGAACAACAGGAGTGTTGTGTCAATTTTTGTGATTTTTCGGGGTTCTTTTGGACATTTTATGCATTAACTGAGTTTTCAATGCATTTATGTGCATAATTCAAATTTGAACTACATGCACATGCTCCAGTGCATATAAATTGGTTGAAAAATCAAATCTGTGTCCTTGGGTGCATGCTTAGGTCCCATGCAAGAAATGGGAATGAATTTCAAACACCAGGGCACTGTTGATTGCCGACAAAACAATGAGATGCCTGGTTCTTAAATTCTAGTAAATCCAAAACTCGTCTGAAATTCATGAAACTTGGCATGCTATCATGGAATGGCACCCGACATGATGTGGTATTTTTCGTGTCCACTTCGAGAGAAGGCACACTCAAATAATGACAGCCAACAAAGGCATTTTGAAAAAATAGCTGCCACTTTAATATCTCAAACGTTTGTATAATTCAAAACGTGTGCGTTCTGTTAGCCATTCACGTGACGCCACGTGTCTTGCTTTTAATGGCTGTAGGAGGTGCTGTGCGGACAGCTGCTTGACCTTGACTGAACGGGAGGCGTGCGAGCGCAGTCTGGTGTGCAGGCTGACCGAGAGGCGTGCTAGCTGTCCTCCAATGCGCAGGCTCACCAGGAAGCGTGCGAGCTGTACGCTGTGCAGGCTCACTGGGAAGTGAGCCCTTTGACTTCCATGGCCGCCCACCTTCCTCTCCATTAATGGGGCCCGAGCCGCTGTTTAATACGGGCGGCCTTACTATTCGCCTCCCATTCCCCTCCCCCTCGCAGACCTCCACCGCCATGGCGCACAATGATCATCTGCCACTAGTCTTCAAGTTTGGTGAAGTCGACTCCGAGCCGGAGGAGATAGAAAATAAGGAGGAATGGGGCCTCATGGACATGGCCCAGAACAAGCTGGCCGCGACGGTTGCTGCCCCCACTCCCGTCCCAGCTCCCATCCCTGCGCCCACGGCAGCGACCATCCCCGTAGCATTGACGGGCTGGTCGCCGAGCACTATCACAGAGCTAGAAGCCGCGGGCGTCAGCGAGGTCTCCGCGGACCCGCGCGAGCTTGTGTACATGCCAGCGCCAGCGCCCGTGCCCATGCGCGCCCCTCCACCCACCGTGGCGCTGGCCCCCATGCGTTTGGTTGCACCCGCCGCGCCAGTGCACGCCCCTCCACCCACCGCGGCGCCGGTCCCCGTGCGTTTGGCTGCACCCGCCGCGCCCGTGCCCGTGCCTGCCCCCCCCCCTCAGCGGCATGGGACACTGCCGTCGACCGCTACCTCTCAGCGGTGCCAGTTGTCGTCCTCCCGCGCCCCGCCCGTCGATCGCGTGACGACATGATGTTTGATTTACAAGTGAAGAACATTTTGTGCTGCCTTGAAGACTTCAACAACGGCGTCCCGGAGGACGACAACGACAACGACGGCGCGGCACGCCGCCTCCGCCGCCACCGAAAATAGTTTTTTTGGGGTTTAATACTGTATCTCGAATTCTCGATCATATGAATATAAATTCGCAATGTGACTGAATGAAAGATATGGTTTGAACGAACTTGCGTTTTTCTCTCTTAATGTACAGACTTATCAAACGATTTTCTTTAAAAAAGTCAATGGTTTTTAAATATAAAACACTCATCGCAAACGTTTTAGTTAGAATACCCGTATGCAAACCGACAGCTTCCCCAGGAAGCCAAGGGAAAATGTGTCGAGTAGGATTTCTGCATCCCTTCAACACAAATGGTTGTTTGCATGACCCATGTGCAACCACGTACAAACAATTGGGTAAGATTTGCATATCTGTCATTTTGGGTATGTTGCCATTTCTCAAATCGGAAAGATTGACATTTGTTTATCTATTAACATTGCCATTTGTCAACCTTGTAACACTGCGATTTGTCAAAATATGCAGCTACAAATCACTAGCACTATCTAATTTTTGCACCAAAAACACTAGCACTGTTCATATGGACACCACTAGCAGGCATGAGTTGATGGACGCATATGCAAATGTACCATTGATTACATACAACAAGTCATCAACCCACAACGACAACGAGGATACACGTTGCATTATAGATCATTTCGAACAAAACATTCTAGTAAAGTTTTTCTCACACAACAAATAACAAAGCGATGAAATGAACTTCAGCTCAACCACTCGTCGGCGTTGGAGACGCTAGCTTTGAACCAGAAGTGATTCTCTGGGAAGGGCCAGCTACTGTCAATCTCGAGACCAATGCAGGACTGATCATTGAGGCTGAAGCGGCCTATGTCAGGATCCATATTGGGACGGTAGGGAAGCATAGTAATGTCTGATGTATAGATACAGTTGCTTCTCATAAATGGTAGTAACGTTGTGTCAACAGTAGCTGGATCGCCTTCCACCATCATTGGATAGTTTTGTCCAAGGAAGAGCAAGTTTCCTCCAAGACTTTCAATACTGAACCAGGGAGAAGGTGTTGGCGCTAGTACACTAGTATCCATCCCGAATACCCTGCAATGGATGTTGGAATAGGTTCGAAGAGTGCGACCATGCGAGACAACACCTGCTTCCTTAGTAACATCAGCAGTGCCTTGTATACAGATTAGAAAAGGTGATCCATCGGAATAAGTTGCCAGGCGCCACTGAGTATATGTGTCCTGCTCGTCCTCATGCTCGTGATCATCAGCATCGACATCTCCCCCTTGGTTATAAAAATTTTCAAGTATAGGTGGTGGAATGTTCACAGGACCTTGGAAACACACGAAGGTTAATTAGTAAAGGGAAACTAGCTAACCCGCATGCATGTGGATGAAACAATTATAATTATGGTGGAAGACAAACGTACCGAAAGCATCAGGATTCCATGAAAAAACAGTGCCACGAGTGGTGGCAGCAAACACAAGACCCTCGTATTGAATTGCATCACAGTACTCATCCGTGTACATAATATGATTTTTGAGCAATATCCATCGAGGCGTGGAAGTAAGGACGGCAACAAGCTTGTCGAAGATAGCAACAACTTCATAGTTTGTGTACTCCCAATAGCGGTTGGGAACTCGACGAATTGCTATCTTCCATAGATGACAGTCAGCATGATCGTATTTGAATTCACGTAGAATACCGGTGTACTCAACCTCTAGGCAGTCGTCTGAGATTTTTGGAAGTGGAACCTGGTGACGAGTGTACACATTCACAAGTTCCCACTCGCAGTTGTACCCAATATAAACAACCCAATCTCCATTTGCGCCTTCCCAAGCCTTGCCCTCAAGCGATGGCATCTTAACATCATACGTATCATTATCAAGTGGCATCAACTTACACAAGGCGAGGCTTCCCTCGTCCCCGCGCCAGTCAGCAGGGTCACGGCGAAGAAGATAGGGGAGATCAGACCGCTCCTGGACCCTTGGGTTCCTTGTAATGATGTTATTAGTTGAGTTGAGAATGGTCTTGAACGAACCTGCCATGCTAGCCGAGGTGATGACGTCGCACCGATCAATGAGTTCCTCCACCGCGTCATCATTCAGATCGGGGCAAGAATAACGGGGTCGTTTCCGGCTTATTCCCTCCATAGAGAAGACGACCAAACAATGGCAGAAGGAAGGGTGAAGGCAAATAGAGGAGGAAAGAAGAGCTAGCGTGCGACAGCAGTTCCAAATCAAGAGGGAAAGGCGAAGAGTCGGTGGACGGTTGCCACGGTACACGAAGAGGTGCCTGGGGAGCGAACGGTTGCCATAGAGGTCACACACTGACGACAAGGGCCGAGTGAACTGCATGCAATCCCATCGCACAACACACACGTCTTGTTAAGTTGAACCGTTTCTATTCTCTTGTGTCAACGCAAACAGTTCATCCGAGTGAACCACATGCCGTATATCGCACACACCTTGATCTGGCTGACCGTTTCTTTTGTGTTGCTTAATCACAAATAGTTCATCCGAGTGAACCATATGCTGTATATCGCACACACCTTCATCTGGCTGCCCGTTTCTTTTGTGTTGCCTAATCACAAACAATTCATCCGAGTGAACCGTATGTTGTTTCACACACGCCTTCATCTGGCTGCCCGTTTCTTTTGTTCCTCCTCACCGCGAACAGTTAATTGAACTGAACCGTATGCCCTTCATCGCACACGCAACTAAAATCTGAACAGTGTTTGATGCATCCTCCATCGCAAACGTTTTCACCTTTTTTGACGGTTTTCATACACCACCGTTTGCGATTATTGCATCGCACACAGTTTCTCGAAGGGTCTCTGATCGTAGTGTCGCGTTAGCAGCATCCTACAGTAGTGCTGGTACATCATTCTTTATTTGGTGCTTATGTAATTCTTAAACATATGTACCTATGAATCGAATAATGCATTGGTTGTTTGAACCTGATGGATATGAATAAAGCTATAGCCTACTTTCAAGTTTAAATTAGGTACAATTTTAAATAGCAGCAATTAAATTAGGGCGAAATTACGTTGTGCAGGTCATTACGGCACACACGGTTGCTAAAACACAAACATTTGCGATATACACCATAATCTGAGACGATCACAGAGAGGAAACGTGTGCAAGCATGCACACAGTTGCCGTTTGCAAAGCGTGTGTGATGTCACACACTATCACATACGGTGCGGGAAAATTAAATGTGTGTGATTGTCTACCCATCGTACACGGTTTATAATCATGAACTTGTTTGTGATGTGCCAGGCATCGTAAAACTTGCGTGCCTAGAATCTGTCTGGAAAACTCCCATGCCTGGAATCTACCTGGTTTTAGGTAGGACCACAAAACTCCGACTGCGATGGCAATGCGAGCACAAACGAGTAGCAAGGATGAAGCGTTTGGGATATTCGAGATATCGGAAACGGTTATATAGCGACAACTGTATGCATCAAGGCTCCCTATCCCCGACTGTTTCTGGGTCGTGTGGGAAGGGACCCCCTATTACCCACACTCACTTGGCGACGGTTCCAAATGCCGTCGCGGAAAGGGGTAAAAAACCGTTTGTTTAGGACCGACGCGCACCATTGTGCTTTGAACCATATAAAAGTCCAATTGTCCATGCTATAAAGGAAACAATACGTGATGGACATGTTAGGCATCATTCCACATCAAAAATTCTGTTTTTATAATTTGCCTACTCAAGGACGAGCAGGAATAAAGCTTGGGGAAGCTGATACGTCTCCAATGTATCTATAACTTTTGATTGTTCCATGCTATTATATTATCAATCTTGAATGTTTTATATACATTTACAAGCAACTTTATATCATTTTTTGGAACCAACCTATTAACTTAGTGCCAAGTGCCAGTTCCTATTTTTGCTTGTTTTTTTACTTTGCAGAATATCAATACCAAACAAAGTCCAAATGCCACAAAACTTTTTGGAGATTTTTTTCTGGTGATAAGAGACCCTGGAAGCTTCGGGAGGAAGCCAGAAGATGGTTGTGGGGCCCACTAGGCACCAGGGCGCGCTAGCGGCCCCATTCGTGCCCTGGTGGGTAGTGGGGCCCACATGCACCGTCTTGACCTACCTCCAACTCTATAAATACTCTAAAATCCCCAAAACCAATTACAGATACGTTGGATACCTATCACCACTTCATCGAGTTCCTCGTCCATCAACTCCATGTTCTTGAGCATCTCCTCAAGATCGACATCGTCCATCACTTGCGACCCCGACGCCAATCCACTCGTCGGCGCCATGGAAGACGGGAAAACACTTGGATGAGGAGCTCCCCCGTATTCCCTAAATCCCTCGCCGCAGCAGAGATTGCTACGCGTGGGTATGGTTATGGAAAAGGTAGATCTCATGTCGGCGAGGTGAGTCCCCGCCAGAGCATAGCAAACCCTAATCGAGAGGGTATTTTTCGGCAGCAAAGTAGCCACCCCCCC